>NC_088215.1:13188827-13488827 GCF_036934945.1 Oncorhynchus masou masou
AAAGGGTTTCTCACCCAATGTTCTCTCTCCTTTGAGCTACAACCCTCGTCGTTTCCCACCGACCGGTCTAAGATCGCTTATATCATCACCCTGCTGTCGGAAAATGCCCTGGCCTGGGCTACTGCTGTGTGGGATGCCCATAGTTCCTGCTGTGCCAGCTACTCTGCCTTTGCTGAGGAATTCAAACGAGTGTTTCAAGGCCCAAGCAGTGGTTCTGACTCAGCCAAACAGCTCCTGACTCTCCACCAAGGTTGGCGCAGCGTGACGGACTATGCCATCCAGTTCCGCACGGTGGCAGCAGCGAGTGGTTGGAACAACGAGGCGCTCACGGTGTGCTTTCTGAAAGGCCTTTCCGAAACACTATCCAAGATGAACTGGCCACTCGGGAACCACCGGACAATCTCGAGTCCCTGATCAAGTTGGCCTCACGCATTGACCAGCGTCTGAGAGAGAGAGAACTCAACCGTAGACCTCTAGCCCCTATCAGTCCCAGCTCCGAGTCCCCACCTTTATCCTCGCTGGCTCCACCGGAACCCATGCAGATTGGACGCATCTCCCAGGCTGAGAGAGACCGCCGGATGAGGGAGCGACGCTGTCTATATTGCGGCAAACCGGGCCATTTCCGTTCCACGTGTCCCGGGCTCCAGGGAAACGCTCTGTCCCGTACAGACCGGGGGAACTGTAACGGGAAACATAACCTCCTCCCATCCGTCCAACTCCCGTCTGCTCATTCCAGTCACCCTCTCCTGGGACAACCACAAGCTTCACCTTCAAGCCTTGGTAGACTCTGGAGCCGCAGGTAACTTCATGGATGGTGTCTGGGCGAAGGAGAATGGCGTTCCCTCTGAACCTCTAAGTGAACCCATGAGGGTCACTACATTGGATGGAAGCCCTTTGGGATCTGGACTTGTCACTCATGTCACTATCTCCTTGCGACTTTCAGTTTCACAACACCAGGAATTGATGAACTTTCATTTGATCTCCTGTTCCGAGTTCCCTCTCGTCCTTGGATACCCCTGGCTTCACAGCCATAACCCTCACATCGACTGGTCTGTGGGCACTATCAAGCAGTGGGGTCCTACGTGCCAAGCTACTTGTATTTTCCAGAATTCCCCGAGTTCTACTCCCGAGTCTTTAGAATCCATCGACCTGACCCGAGTTCCCGAGTGTTACCATGACCTCAAACTGGTGTTTAGCAAACAGAGGGCCATCGACCTGTTTCCGGGCACTTGCCCCCCCAGGGGTCGGATCTTTTCCCTATCTCCACCCGAACGAGCTGCTATGGATACCTACATCAAGGACGCTCTGGAAGCAGGCCTCATGCGTCCATCCACCTCCCCGGCGGGAGCAGGGTTTTTCTTTGTGGCCAAGAAAGACGGTGGATTACGTCCTTGCATCGACTACCGGGGACTCAATGCCATAACCGTCCGTAACCGTTACCCGCTACCCCTTATGGCCACAGCCTTCGAGCTGCTCCAGGAAGCAGTTGTTTTCACTAAGCTTGACCTGCGGAACGCATACCATCTTGTGCGGATCAGACCTGGTGACGAGTGGAAGACCACTTTCAACACGCCTACTGGTCACTATGAATACTTGGTGATGCCCTTCGGCCTGACCAACGCCCCAGCGTGTTCCAAGCGCTCATAAACGATGTGCTTAGGGATATGCTTAACATATTTGTGTTTGTTTACTTGGATGACATCCTCATCTTTTCGAGCTCCCTTCAAGAACACACTAAGCATGTCAGACAAGTACTCAAACGCCTCCTGGACAGCCATCTGTACGTTAAGCCGGAAAAATGTGAATTCCATTCATCCCGAGTACAATTCCTGGGATTTGTAGTGGAACCCGGTCAAGTCCAAATGGACCCCAGGAAGGTAGGGGCGGTAGCGGATTGGCCCACCCCCAAATCCGTTAAGGAAGTTCAGCGTTTCCTGGGCTTCACAAACTTTTACCGCAAGTTCATCAAGAACTTCAGCTTGGTGGCAGCCCCTCTCTCAGCTTTAACCAAGGGTGGCAATGCAAGGTTTTTGTGGGGAAGAGAAGCTGAGACGGCCTTCCAAGGACTCAAGCAGCGCGTTCTCTCTGCACCCATCCTGATACTACCGACTACGGATGAACCATTTGTGGTGGAGGTAGACGCATCAGAGGTTGGTGTTGGAGCTGTCCTGTCTCAGAGGGGTGAAGACAAGAAGCTTCATCCGTGCGCTTTCTTCTCACACCGGCTTACCCCGACTGAGAGGAACTACGATGTGGGGGATCGTGAACTCCTAGCGGTTAAGATGGCATTGAAGGAATGGAGACACTGGCTCGAGGGGGCTTCTCACCCGTTTCAAGTGCTTACGGACCACAAAAATCTGGAGTATATCCAGCAGGCGAAGCGGTTGAACTCTAGACAAGCTAGATGGTCTCTTTTCTTCAATCGATTCCAGTTTATCCTCACCTATCGGCCCGGGTCGAAGAATCTCAAACCGGATGCCCTGTCCCGAGTCTACGCTCCTGCCATTCGAGATGACACGGACATGCCTGTCCTTCCTGCTGCTAAGATTGTGGCTCCGATCTCGTGGCAAGTTGAGGATACCGTGAGACGTGCTCAAGCTAGCGAACCGGACCCGAAAGGAGGTCCTGCCAATCGGTTGTTTGTCCCCAAGGCAGTGAGGACTCAGGTCCTTCTGTGGGGGCACTCCTCTCGCCTCACCTGTCATCCGGGCGTAGGTCGCACCTTGGAGTTCATCCAGCGTAAGTTCTGGTGGCCTACCATAAGAGAAGACGTTGCCACTTTCGTCAATGCCTGCCCCGTGTGCTGCCAGGGCAAATCTTCTCACCTCCGCCCTCAAGGACTCCTTCACCCTTTACCTGTTCCCCACAGACCCTGGTCCCATATCTCATTGGACTTTATTACTGGACTTCCTCCATCCCATGGCAATACTACTATCCTAGTCATAATCGACAGGTTTTCAAAGGCGGCCAGGTTCGTCCCTCTGACTAAGTTACCTTCTGCCAAGGAAACGGCTGAGTTGGTTATTAATCATGTGTTCCGAGTCTTCGGCATTCCTCAAGATATGGTTTCTGACAGAGGTCCCCAGTTCGCCTCAAGGTTTTGGAAGGCCTTCTGCCAACTCATGGGGGCTTCTGCCAGTCGATCTTCAGGGTACCATCCGGAGTCCAACGGCCAAACAGAGAGGATGAATCAAGAGCTGGAAACCACCCTCCGATGTATGACTCGTGACAACCCGTCCACATGGTCATCCTTTATTGTTTGGGCCGAATACGCGCACAACACCTTGCGCTCCTCCTCCACTGGTATGTCCCCGCACGAGTGTCAGTTTGGCTATGCTCCTCCATTGTTCCCGGACCAGGAGGCAGAAGTCAGTGTGCCTTCAGCCTTGAAGTTCGTCAGACGCTGTCGGCTTATGTGGAGGAAGACCCGTCTTAATCTTATGCGTTCCTCACAGAGGTACCAACAACAAGCCAACAGACGTCGCCGTCCCGGGCCTACCCTGCGCCCCGGCCAGAGTCTGGCTCTCCACAAGAGACTTACCACTACGGGTGGAGTCTCGCAAGCTGTCCCAGAAATACATCGGTCCCTTCAAGGTTGCCAGGAGAGTTAACCCAGTTTCTTATCGCCTACACTTACCCAGATCCCTTAAGATTAATCCCACATTTCACATTTCATTGTTAAAACCTGTTGTTTTTTCCCCTTGTCCCGGCAGACAGACCTCCCCCTCCGCCTCGTGTCATTGGAGGCCAGCCGGCTTATACCGTCCATCGGATACTGGATTCCCGCCGGGTGCAGCGGTCCTGGCAGTATCTGGTGGACTGGAAAGGCTACGGTCCCGAGGAGCGCTCCTGGGTTCCTGCCAAAGACATCCTGGACCCTGACCTCATTCGTAAGTTCAGGGCCCTCCACCCTGAGAGAGCTGGTAGGAACGTCAGGAGCCGTTCCTAGGGGGGGGATTCTGTCAGGATTTGGCCAGGGTTGTTCCGGGTTTTGGTCACTAGATGCCCCCATTGTGCTTTTTGACCTTATGTTTTTTCCCTTGATTCCCATTATTATTTGCACCTGTGCCTCGTTTTCCCTGATTGTATTTAAACCCTTAGTTTCCCTCAGTTCTGTGTTCTGTGTTTGTATGTTAGCACCCAGCCCTAGTGTTCTGTGTATTCTTGTCGATTCCGGTGGACGCTCTTGTGGAATTCTGTTTTTGTTTTTTGAGTATCTCTTGAGGTTTTTTTTGTGCTATACCTACCACCTTTTGGATTTGCCATTTTGTATTGAAGGACTTCTCCTTTTTTACTTTATTAAATACACCGTCTTAAGTACTGCTGTGTCTGCCTCATCTTCTGGGTTCTGCTGACTATTCGTGGCTCAGTTGGTTAAGTGACTGTTTCTCACTCCGGAGACCCAGGTTCGTAACCGGGTCCTGACAAAAAACAACTATGACTGTGATGCAGGCAACAGCCGGAACATGTGAACACGTGTGCAGGATGGGAGATGAGCAAATGTCTGCAGACTTAAACTGCACCAACAATTGTCAAGTGTTTGGAGAATTTTGTCCGGGTCAGAAATGTCCCAAAAATTAATTGGTCCACAAAAGTCAAAATGACTACTTTTATGTGAATGAATGAGGTGGAACACACCTCAATTCAAACTGTTCTTCGAAAATAAAAAACTTGCTAGAAAATCATTTGAAATGGACACATTTAAAAACAGCCTGTAAATAAAAACAGTGCCTTGGTTTGAGGGCAGCGCGGATTAAATGTACTGTTACAATCACATTCTGGAATAGAAAGAACGTTCTAACATCACGTGCATAAAAAAAAGAACTCACGCTGGGGCGACCGTTGAGAGATATTTGGAACTCACGCATGAAAGGGTTAATTAAACTCCTGATCTATGTTCTGGTTGTTTCCTTCCTCTAATTGCCTTCTGATGGGTGGGAAAGCTGACAGAGATGTTTGTGTGTGAGTGTGTGCGTATGCGTGTGCGCATGCTCATGGTTTGATGAGTGGAGATGATTGATCACACGAGTGCTTTCTTAGATAATTAGGGAAATGTCCTCTTCTCATATATCCTGACATATTCAAATGTAAAGTGCCCTCAAACGTTGCATACCAAGTGAGATGGCTGCTATATGTGTTAATTAGCATTACATCAGGTAGAATCATTTGATTAGGGAGATCAGAGAGAGAGAGAGAGAGAGAGAGAGGTAGTACTGATCCTTACCTTGGACTGCTATCATCTTGGTGTCTTGCAGTATGGTGTTGGCTGAAGACACTTGGACCGTAACAGTGTTCATTCCCTCGCTGGTGAAGGTATACAAGATGTTCCCGTCTAAGCCGATCACCGGCTGGAGGAAGAGGGAACATCGACAAAATTGATGATCACACATTGATCCGGTCATAATCCCTTCACCTAAAACCTTTAGCTAAAACCCCAGAACATGAACGAAATCCATTTCAGATGGTAACAACTTTTCCTTGAACGTCTCACTAAGAGTAGTTATAACTTCTGACTTGAGTAGTTAGAGTTGTCGAAATTTTGACTTGAGTAAAACCCTACAAAAAACATCCTCCCCATAAGACCTAGAACCTGAACCTAAGACTTAGAACCTAAGACTTAGAACCTGACATACAAATAAGATGTCTGAACAAAATACAAAATCAGAGACTGCTTCACCTCTATCATAGTCGTCTTCTTCAATAGAAGAGGTCAATGTATTTAATACCATAGACATCATGTATAACCCATATATACATCAGTGGAGGCTACTGACGGGAGGACAGCTCATAATAATGGCTGAAATGGAATGGAACTGAAATGAAAACCAGGTGTGTTCGATGCTGTTCCATTGGTTTCTGTTTCAGCCATTACAATAAGCCTGTCCTCCGATTTAGTTCCAGTGACACCAGCCACAACTGCAGTACATGTACAGCATATGGCATTATAGGGTAAGACCCCTTTTGAATAGTGTCAGTTTATCTTTGCTAATGTTGTACAGTTGGTAATCCACATACAGTATACTGTATACTATACACAACATCAAAAGAGGATCTGTGTCTGCACCAGGACAAGTTCCCAATTTACTTCACTGCTGTTCCCCAGCCACCAGAAGTAGGTGAGGGTCCTTGAGTGGACGGGCCACACCACTGCTGTTAGGTTTACTGCCTTGTTCTTGATGGCCACAAACGGAGCCAGCAGCTGGACATGTTCCACAGAACCTGATACAAACACAGAGGTTGATTCAGATTAGTCACTCAGTATATAATTGTAATTACTTAGATATTGTTTCAGACTGCCTACTTCACAATATGAAAAGCACTCACACATCGCAAAATATTATTTTTAGATTATTTTTTGTTTAAATATGAAAAGCACTGGCACATCGACATATTAATTTTACAGGTGCTTGGGAAAAAGAAATAAGAAACATTCTTAAGTAAAGAATTAGAGAAAAGAAGATCTCTCACACTGAGCTTGCCAGTATCACTTATCATTATCACTGGGATATATGTGGGATCTTCTTCTCAGTACGACTACTTTAGCTGAAAAGGGAAGGTGAATGAAATCTTACTCAACAATTATCATAACTGTCATAATGTTTTCTAGTTTTGATGGAATTTAGTTGAAGAACAAGATTTATTCTCGACTTAAAACACACTTTATCATGTTTTTGACGGGATGCCTTATGAGTACTACTGTGGTCTGCTATGCTGAGACCGTAATAGGAGCTGACGTGGGTGTACGTGGCATTACCGTGATCTAAGTGGTGAAGGTTCCTATAGCAAAGTGATATAACACGGTATTTTTTTATTTTATTTTTATGTTACCCCTTTTCTCCCCAATTTCGTGGTATCCAATTGTTAGTTGTTACTATCTTGTCTCATCGCTACAACTCCCGTACGGGCTCGGGAGAGACGTAGGTTGAAAGCCATGCGTCCTCCGAAACACAACCCAACCAAGCCGCACTGCTTCTTAACACAGCACGCATCCAACCCGGGAAACCAGCCGCATCAATGTGTCGGAGGAAACACCGTGCACCTGTCGACCTGGTTAGCGTGCACTGCGCCCGGCCCGCCACAGAAGTCATGCGTGATGAGACAAGGATATCCCTACCGGCCAAACACTCCCTAACCAGGACGTTGCTAGGCCAAAGTCTCTGATGGCACAGCTAGCACTGCGATGCAGTGCCCTAGACCACTGCGCCACCTGGGAGGCCATAACACAGTATTTTAACAGTAAATCTCCGGCTGACAGTGGTGTGACTTGGCTTTCTGTTGTGTACATCTCCGCCTGGGCTTCTGTTAACTCTTATCCTCTTTAACTGAGACTAATCTTTATCTTTATCCTAGCTTTCAAACGCATGCAGTGTATGTATGTGTGTGTGTGTGTGCTTGATGTGTGTGATATGTGTGACAGAGAGAGAAAGTGTGTGTATATGTGTGTCACTTTTAAGTCTGTGTCTCTGTGGTTGTGTGTGTGTGTGATGTGAGTCATTTGGACAGGCTCCCTAAACTGTGTCTGTTGTAAAAGAAAATATTCCAATTGGAAATCTGTGGCTGCATCGTGCTAAAAGCATCACCTGCACTCTCTTTCCCCTGTAAATGACCTCAAAATGTACAAAACCATGGAGAAAAAAACACCAGCATAATATATGACACAAAAAATATCAAAGTACACTGATTGAAAGTGTCGTGGTGACCAGAGACAACATTTAAATGAAACTTTCACTAATTGACAAAGCCTCCCTGTTCAAATCCAGAGACAAGGGGGAAATTCAAACACTTCACCGCAAGGAGCTGGATAATCCTTTTAGACAGCGTGTTATATTTGTATCTATTATTTACTTGACATTTGGCTGGCTTGTTCATACAACAGTAGTAGGCCTGATTACCAACAATGATGAGACAGCCTACAGGGAGTAGGTGAGGGCCCTGGGAGTGTGGTGCCAGGAAAATAACCTCTCACCCAATGTCAACAAAACAAAGTAGCTGATTGTGAACTTCAGGAAACAGCAGAGGAAGCACCCCTCTATCCACATCGATGGGACTGCAATGGAGAAAGTGGAGAGCTTCAAGTTACTTGGCGTACACATCACTGACAATATGAAATGGTCCACCCACGCAGACAGTGTGGTAAAGAAGGTGCAACAGCGCCTCTTCAACCTCAGGAGGCTGAAGAAATAACTTGTCACCCAAAAACCTCACAAACGTTTACATATTAACAATTGAGAGCATCCTGTCGGGCTATGGGGCAACTGCACCGCCCACTACCACAGGGCTCTCCAGGGGATGGTGTGGTCTGCCCAATGCACCCCTGGGGTCAAACTGCCTGCCCTCCAGGACACCTACAACACCCGATGTCACAGGAAGGACAAAAAGATCATCAAGAACAACAACCACCCGAGCCACTGCCTGTTCACCCCACTATCATCCAGAAGGCGAGGTCAGTACAGGTGCATCAAAGCTGGGACCGAGAGACTGAAAAACATTGCTTCTATGTCAAGGCCATCAGAAAGTTAAATAGCAATCACTAGCACATTATAAGCTGCTACCCTATATACATAGAGTTGAAATCAGTGGCCACTTTAACCTATGTGTGGTCTTGAGGGTAAAAAATGACCCACCGCTATGTTTAACTTGAAATTAGATGACTTTTCCTAGAGTGACCCCAACATTAGACAAAGTGAAACATCACCTTTGTTCATATTTCCATAAAAACTGTACACCACCAGGGTACAAAGATTGTTTTAGGGTCATTTTTGACCCAGCAGTTATAAAATCATTTACACACACACACACACACACACACACACACACACACACACACACACACACACACACACACACACACACACACACACACACACACACACACACACACACACACACACACACACACACACAGGGTGCTAATGATTGAACTCAGAAAAAACTAACCGCAATCATGACTCAAGTTCACAGACAAAATAAAAATGTCCTAAAAGGGGAGTGCAGTCTGAGGCTATACAGGTGCTGCAGATGACAGTCCCCCCAGTCCTCTCTTTGCTGAAGCCATGAGCGCACGTTTCAGTGCCCAACAGGTCATAGATCTGATTATTTCAGATGTCCAGGAGGAACGAGAGAACAAAGAGGAGGAGGTATCTGAAGAAGTAGATGGGGAAGAATGATGCATCATCTTCAGCTGAAAGAGAGACATTTTTGTCAAAGAACAGCAAAATAACATGGTCCTTGTCACCATATGACAACCAGGGCAGGATGGCAGCACAAAATGTCATAACGATGACCCCAGGGCACACAAGACATGCAGTTGCCCATGCCCAGGACATCGCCTCAACATTCTACATGTTCATCACACCAGCCATTGAAAAAAATCTGGACAGAACAAATTTGGAGGGTTTCCATTAACTGGAAAAGGATGGATGAGATTGACCTGTGTGCCTACATAGAGTTACTAATCTTACAGGGTGTGTATAGGTCCCGAGGTGAGGCTACAAGCAGTCTCTGGGATGCAGAGAGATGAATGGTGATTTTCTGTGCCACTATGCCACTGAAAGTCTTTCACAGTTTCTCAAGAATGCTATGATTTGATAACCGTGAGTCAAGACCTGCAAGAAGTGTGAGAGACAAACTGTCAGCCATAAGAGAGATCTGAGAGAAGAGGATGGAGCGTATGCCATACCTCTACAGCCCTGGGCCAGAAGAAACAGTGTATGAGCAACTGGTTCCATTCAGAAGTACATTTTTATTTTCATATGTGTAAGGTAAGTGATTTTCAATGTTAATGTTATTATGTATTGCTGTAATATCATTGGTTTATGTGATTGTTTTACATTCTCCCAACCAATTGTGCTATTTTGTTAGTTTTTTTGCATTTTGTGAAACTTATTTTTTAACTTATTGTGTACATTATGTGGCTGCTACTTTCTCTTATGACCGAAAATAACTTCTTGACATCAGAAAAGCAATTACTCACCATGGACTAGGATAGGGAGCAGCATTTGGAATTTTGGATGAAAAGCATGCCCAAATTAAACTGCCTTCTACTCAGGCCCAGAAGATAGGATATGCATAGAATTAGTAGATTTGGATAGACAACACGCTAAAGTTTCCAAAACTGTTAAAATAATGTCTGTGAGTATAACAGAACTGATATGGCAGGTGAAAACCAGAGGAAAATCCAACCAGGAAATACTATTATTATGAAAGGCTGTTTTTCCATTGAAAGCCTATCCACCATACAAAGACTTAGGACCCAGTTCACGGTCTCTATGGCTTCCCCTACATGTGACCAGTCTTTAGGCATTGTTTCAGGCTTTTACTCTGAAAAATTAGGGAGATACAGCACTTTCAATCAGTGGCTAGTGGAAATTTCCATTAATCAGCCATGCACCTGATCGGGAACGCGCCTTTCTTGTTTCTCCTTTCCTATTGATGAAGCTTTTGTCCCGTTAAAATATTATTGATTATTTATGACAAAAACAACCAGAGGATTGATTTTTAACATCATTTGGCATGTTTCTGCTAACTTTTATTGTACTTTTTTGGATTTTCTCCTGGACTTAGTGCACGCTCCTTAAGCATTTGGATTACTTGGCAAAGCGAACAAACTAAAAGGAGGTATTTGGTCATAAAGAGGGACATTATCGAAGAAAACAAACATTTATTGTCTAACATGGAGACCTGGGAGTGCCACCAGATGAAGATCATCAAAGGTAAGTGATTCATTTTAATGCTATTTCTGACTTTTGTGACACTCGACTTGGCTGGAAAATGGCTATATGGGTTTCTGTGTCTAGGTGCAGACCTAACATAATCGCAAAGTGTGCTTTCTCCGTAAAGCATTTTTGAAATCTGACACAGCGGTTGCATTAAGGAGAAGTTTATCTTTATCGTTTATCAATGTTTATGATGAGTATTTCTGTAATTTGATGTGGCTCTCTGCACTTTCACTGGATGTTTGTTTAAGACTAATATGAACTTTATCGAACAAAACATACATGTACTGTGTAACATGAAATCCCATGAGTGCCATCTGATGAAGATCATCAAAGGTTAGTGATTCATTTTATCTCTATTTCTGCTTTTTGTGACTCCTTTCTTTGGCTAGAAAAATGGCTGTATGGTTTTCTGTGACTAGCTGCTGACCTAACATAATCGCATGGTGTACTTTCGCAGTAAAGCCTTTTTTGAAAACGGACACGGGGGTTGTATTTACAAGAAGTTTATCTTTAAAATGGTGGACAATACTTGTATGTTTGAGGAATTGTAATTATGGGATTTGTGTTGTTTTGAATTTGGTGCCCTGCAATTTCACAGGCTGTTGTCGAGGTGGAACGCTAACCTCTTGTACCAAAGAGGTTAAATGCAGTATTTCTGCATTGTGAAGAGAGAAAACCCAGATATTCATGATAGGTTGTTTTTTCATGCAAAATAGATTTGGGTTTTAAAATTCAATTAATAAGCTGCTTTATTTTAGTTGTTCAGTGAAGGCGGGTCATTTTTTACCCTTTTTACCCTCGTTTGTGAAGGAAAGCACATTTTTTGTCTATTAAAATAACATCAAATTGATCAGAAATACAGTCTAGACATTGTTAATGTTGTGAATTCTATTGTCTCGCAAAACACCAGTCTCAATGTCAACGGTGAAGAGGCGACTCCGGGATGCTGGCATTCTAGGCAGAGTTCTTCTGTCCAGTGTCTGTGTTCTTTTGCCCATCTTAATCTTTTATTTTTATACTATTTAATGAAGCTGCCAGTTGAAGAGTTGTGAGGCGTCTGTTTCTCAAACTAGACACTAATTGTTCTCTTGCTCAGTTGTGCATCAGGGCCTCCCACTCTTTCTATTCTGGTTAGTGCCAGTTTGTGCTATTCTGTGAAGGGAGTAGTACACAGCGTTGTACGAGATCTTCAGTTTCTTGGTAATTTCTCTTATGGAATAGCCTTCATTTCTCAGAATAAGAATAGACTGGCGAGTTTCCGAAGGAAGTCCTTGTTTCTGGCCATTTTGAGCCTATAATCGAACCCACAAATGCTGATGGTCCAGATTCTCAACTAGTCTAAAGAAGGCCAGTTTTATTGCTTCTTTAATCAGAACAACAGTTTTCAGCTGTGCTAACATAATTGTAAAAGAGTTTTCTAATGATCAATTAGCCTTTTAAATTATTAACTTGGAATAGCTAACACAACGTGCCATTGGAACGCAGGAGTGAGGGTTGCTGATAATGGGCCTCTGTACACCTTTGTAGATATTCCATAAAAAATCTGCTGTTTCTAGCTACAATGGTAATTTACAACATTAACAATGTCTACACTGTATTTCAGATGAACTTGATGTTATTTTAATCAACAAAAAAATTGTTTTTCTTTCTAAAACAAGGACATTTTTAAGTGACCCAAAACTTTTGAATGGTAGTGTATATACTATATTCTATTCTACTGTATCTTATTCTATGCCGCTCTGACATTGCTCGCCCAAATATTTATATATTCTTAATTCCATTCCTTTACTTTAGATGTGTGTGCATTGTGTGTTTGCATTGTGTGATTGCATCATATTCTGCCCCAAGATGAGAGCAGTGTGTTTGCCTGTTACTGCTAAAGAGGTGTGTGTGTGTCTCTCTCTTGCTCTCTCTCTGTGTGTGAGAGAGCGCTAATGTGTGTGTTAGACACTCCCTGCTCTGCCTCTACAGTATCTGCAGCAGTTGTCAGTTGCTCCAGCTGCCACTGCGACCAAATCCTCCCACTTATCCCGCCCCTACCCTGCGAGCAAGCACAACTAACTCCCAGCCTCCCTGCAGCACATTGTAACGCAATGCAATTGGGATCTTTATTTGCAACAATGCATTAGCACAACGGGGCTCCAGTCCCGAAACAAACACAACAATAACAAAAGGCAAAAACGATTTCTCTCTTGCTCTCTCGCTCCTTCTTCGCTATCTGTTTTGCTTCTTTTCAAGCGCAGCAGAGTGTGAAAGCACAGGAGGGTTGGCTGTGTATGGGGGAAGGCTACTGGGGGTATATTTCATGCCATTATACCCAGAAAATGTAAAACTATGAATAAGCCGAATAAAGAAAGGCAGAATAAATTGGAAGAAAAGGGATTACAGTGATAGCTACTGTGTGGAACTGTAATGGCTCACGAGCCTTTGCCAAAATGGCACTTAGGTCTTCGGTGGCGTCGATGTCACTCAGGCTTTTGTTGGTATCCGTTGTTCACACTCTCTGGACACTTCTAGTTCTCTATTGAGGTGCCCTGGGATCGCTAGCTAATCTGCATGAGACTGATGATGGCCTACTGGCTAAATGTCAAGCTTTGTGTCCGTGGCTCCGTGTGTGACTCAGAGGGCCTCAAAATCCAAAATGCATAATAGGGTAAGCATCATGGTCTGGACACCAGTGCTGGTTGACAATGAGGGGTTTTGTTAGTTCAGGTCCAGACACAGTAGGACTGTGTAATGTACTCTTGTTCAGGTGAATGTCAACACACAAAGGATGGTATAAATGGTGTGATGTCAGTGCTGTTGTGATGATGGTGTGTCATACCTGGGTTCAAATAGTTTTCGCATTCTTTAAAATGCTTTGAGTGTTTGATTGAGCCTGCCTGGAGAGCTAGATGGACTGATTTGCACTTTTGGGACTATTCCATTTTTTCTGGTTGGTGTACACATGACATACTATAAGGCAGCTAATGCACAGTAAATCTGGTTGGAGGACACATGACATACTATAAGGTCACTTTGTGATAATGCAAACTTGACGTGCGACACTGCAGATCCCATCCCTCTCTTAAAACATCGAACTTTCTTCCACCTCCCTCTCTCCTTTCTTTTCGTTTTGTGAACACATCAAATATTTAGGCCCATTTTCTCTCCCCAAGAAATACTGCCATCTCAGGCTTCATGAATATAAATTAAAGTCTGAATTCAATGGGACCGAAGGATTTTCCGAAATGCATGAGACCCAACGCCATGAAGAGTCTTCACCTCCATTAGTCTCCTGTGATAGTTGCTTTGAATTATTTTGGGACTGAAATTATTAGAAGATGCATTTATTTCATTAAGATAAGTTTGTGAAATGTATCTTCATTTCCTCAGCTCATCACACTGTAATATGACAGCTGGGCCCGGGAGAGACCTCGTGGTAGAGACACTTCTTATCTGCAGTGCAGGGGGAAAGCACCGCCACACCAAGCAGAGCACCTCCGCACCTCTTCCACCTGAATCTAATGTGAGATGGTTGAACAGTGTCTAGGGAGTGAGGGGAGCAAGGCAAGGCCCTGGAACGAGGCTACTCTGAGTCTCACTCTATAACAGGGTCTCCAGGGGTGCCTTTCTCTCTTAGGTCTTTATCTCTTACTCTGTCTCTCAGCTCAGGGCCTGTAGCTGTGTGTAGGTGATGGCGTGCTGCAACCTTTCAGGAGTTGGTGTATATGGGATGACATAACAGTGAAATTGTTTCAGGCGTATGCCTGGAGAAACATCCATGCCGAACATAGGAAACATCCATATTTTACTCAGTAACACGCCTACAGTGAGTGAGTTTTACACCACATGTTAGTACTACTTTTACAACCATGCAGAACAATACAAAGCACATTGTTTTACATTCCATGGCTTAATGTAAAAATCAATTCAACTCATAGCAGTAATGTATACAAAAGGCGTCCATTTGGGCTCCTAGGCCCAGAATAATGATATACAAAAAGGAAGCCATTTTGGCTTTTGGCCCAGCTCTACCTCATCCAGATGCACTAGGAAGGTGATGTTGGTGTGCAGGTCGGCAGTAAGCTTGCCCTCTCTGGTGGAGAGAGAAAGGCCTTTTGGAGCCCTGTTGGGACACATCTGCTTCCTGGGTGTGTACATGTCCTTGACTCCCTTGACGCAGTTGTTGGACACCACTTTTCGGTACCTTAAGAAGATACCATATGAATGAGTTAGAACATGTTAAGCATGGTTTACTGAGGTTATGGCTTCATGACACTACTAGTTAACTAGGCTAAGGTATTGCTCACATCAACTTCAAAGTGTTTTAACTTCAAAGTGATTCTAGAAGTGACAGAGCAAGTGAACAAGACTTGCTATTCTTTGACTAAACTTAAAAATGCTTAGTAACTACTTAACAAAATATTATGTTTAACCCTGAAAGTTAATGTCTGACACAAGACATACAGTAGTTGTCGGTAAACATTGACAAAACTCCAAAATGCTTGCTAACTCCTAGACACAACTTGACTTTTAAGCTTGGGGAGGCGGATGCATAAATGAAGGATGAACCATTCTCCTCAGACTTCCACCATCCTGAGGCGTCCTAATCTGTGTCCTATGACTCCTGACAGTGCTTTGCAGCTCTCAGAAGTACACTATGTCACTCAGTATAGATCTACTGTCTGGTGAATGACTCAGGCCTAAATAGACAATATCACTATTCACACTAGGAGCCGTGCCAGAGGGTGTGACACCCAGACAGTGTTTCATTACAGTGGGAAGATGGGAAGATGACGAAGCATTGGCCAACCTATATAGCGAGATACTGTAGCCACTGTAAGCTTTAATGTGTTTTTGTACTTCTCTTTTGAAATGTGTGATACATATTCAGGATTTTGAACATGGACCATATTATGACTAACATAATGCTATACAAAATGAAACAGAAAAATATTTTACCTTTCATTGAGCAGAAATATACAGAAGGGTTGCCGTCAATTAGAATAGACAACTTAGAAACTTTGTCCCTATGTGCAACTCACCCTGTGCTGATGAGGTACTTCTGTCCTTGGCTGCAGCTCCTTGAGACAACAGCTGGGTTGAACCAGAACGCTGGTAGACAGTTCCCTTCTCTACGCCGTTCATAACCATAATCACTTTAACAAATCACATACAGAATGTGATCAATATCAACACTACCTGTACCTACTGTATATGTACATATCTACCTCAATTACCTCATTCATCTGCAGGTCAACTCGGTACTGGAACCCGTGTATATAGCCAAGTTATCATTACTTGGAAAGAGCCTGTAATTAAGCATTTCACTGTTAGTCTACACCTGCTGTTTACGACGCATGTAATAAATACGATTTGATAGGATTTTGAGCCAAAGGACGTACATTATTACTGTGTTATAGGTTACAGCTTCTCTTTCCTATCCCTCAGCACAATACATATAATAGATATTTCTTGCATTGCAATGCATCATTATTATATATTGATTGGGCTGCGGTTGACAAATGCTCCAGATCAGCAGAGGTAGGAAGACTGAGCCCTGGGGGACTCCATGTCAACACAGGCAGCCAGATCAGGGTTGGCTGACTTCCACCGGGGGACGTTAACTTCCTCCCAATCACAAAGTAATTTACATCTGGGCAAAGCAGGTTAGGCAAGTGCCCATTATAATAATGACGCTGTCAATGATTTATCAATGAATTACCTAGCCTGAACTAACAGGACGCAACAAAGCCTGAGATCCCTCTAGGACTCACTATGGCCTGGTCTGGCCTCAGTGTGATTAGAAACCTCCCCCAATTTACTGACAGGCTGTCAAGTGAAGTTAGGGTGTTATGGTTGGTCGGGTTGATAGTTATAAGGGACCAAGTGCGTCCAATGAGGGTACAGTGTCCAGTTAAGGACATTACAGCACCACTGAATCACAACTTTGGTAATGTATTGATTCAATTTCTTTCCATTAAGTCAAACACATGTATGGTGTCCAGCTTAGTACATTATAGTTGTGCAGACTCCTAGGTTGTTTAAGTTACATATTAATAATAATCTCTCCTCACTTATTATCAATATAATATATCAAGTATGATATACAGTGGGGCAAAAAAGTATTTAGTCAGCCACCAATTGTGTAAGTTCTCCCACTTAAAAAGATGAGGCATGTAATTTTCATCATGGGTACACTTCAACTATGACAGACAAAATGAGGGAAAAAAATCCAGAAAATCACATTGTAGGATTTTTAATGAATTTATTTGCAAATTATGGTGGAAAATAAGTATTTGGTCACCTACAAACAAGCAAGATTTCTGGATCTCACAGACCTTTAACTTCTTGTTTAAGAGGCTCCTCTGTCCTCCACTCGTTACCTGTATTAATGGCACCTGTTTGAACTTGTTATCAGTATAAAAAGACACCTGTCCACAACCTCAAACAGTCACACTCCAAACTCCACTATGACCAAGACCAAAGAGCTGTCAAAGGACACCAGAAACAAAATTGTAGACCTGCACCAGGCTGGGAAGACTGAATCTGCAATAGGTAAGCAGCTTGGTTTGAAGAAATCAACTGTGGGAGAAATTATTAGGAAATGGAAGACATACAAGACCACTGATAATCTCCCTCGATCTGGGGCTCCACGCAAGATTTCACCCCGTGGGGTCAAAATAATCACAAGAACGGTGAGCAAAAATCCCAGAACCACACGGGGGACCTAGTGAATGACCTGCAGAGAGCTGGGACCAAAGTAACAAAGCCTACCATCAGTAGCACACTATGTCGCCAGGAACTCAAATCCTGCGGTGCCAGACGTGTCACCCTGCTTAAGCCAGTACATGTCCAGGCCCGTCTGAGGTTTGCTAGAGATCATTTGGATGATCCAGAAAAAGATTGGGAGAATGTCAGATGGTCAGATGAAACCAAAATAGAACTTTTTGGTAAAAACTCAAATCGTCGTGTTTGGAGGACAAAGAATGCTGAGTTGCATCCGAAGAACACCATACCTACTGTGAAGCATGGGGGTGGAAACATCATGCTTTGGGGCTGTTTTTCTGCAAAGGGACCAGGACGACTGATCCGTGTAAAGGAAAGAATGAATGGGGCCATGTATCGTGAGATTTTGAGTGAAAACCTCCTTCCATCAGCAAGGGCAATGAAGATGAAACGTGGCTGGGTCTTTTAGCATGACAATGATCTCAAACACACTGCCCGGGCAATGAAGGAGTGGCTTCGTAAGAAGCATTTCAAGGTCCTGGAGTGGCCTAGCCAGTCTCCAGATCTCAACCCCATAGAAAATCTTTGGAGGGAGTTGAAAGTCCGTGTTGCCCAGCAACAGCCCCAAAACATCACTGCTCTAGAGGATATCTGCATGGAGGAATGGGCCAAAATACCAGCAACAGTGTGTGAAAACCTTGTGAAGACTTACAGAAAATATTTGACCTCTTTCACTGCCAACAAAGGGTATATAACAAAGTATTGAGATAAACTTATGTTATTGACCGAATCCTTCAATAGGATTTTCTCGATTTTTTTTTTCTCATTTTGTCTGTCATAGTTGAAGTCTACCTATGATGCAAATTACAGGCCTCTCTTATCTTTTTAAGTGGGAGAACTTGCACGATTGGTGGCTGACTAAATACCTTTTTGCCCCACTCTATATGTATATACACTGAACAAAAACATAAACACAACATGTAAAGTGTTGGTTTCATGAGCTGAAATAAAAGATCCCAGAAAATGTCCATAGACACAAACAATTATTTCACTCAAATGTTGTGCACAAAGTTGTTTACATCCCTGTTAGTGAACATTTCTCCTTTTCCAAGATAATCCATCCATCTGACAGGTGTGGCATATCAAGAAGCTGATAAAAAACGCATTATAATTACACAGGTGCACCTTCTGATGTGAACAATAAAATAAATATGGTGATGAGATCCTGAGGCCCATTGTGAGGCCCATTGTGAGGCCCAAGGTATCTGTGACCAACAGATGTATATCTGTACTCCCAGTCATGTGAAATCCATAGATTAGGGCCAAATGAATTTATTTCAATGGATTGATTTCCTCATGTGAACTGTATCTCAGTAAAATCTTTGAAATTGTTGCATGTTGCGTTTATATTTTTGTTCAGTATTTAACCTCTGTTTTCAGTCTGGTCACTGTCCAACTTTGGAATCAAACCCTGGACCTTTTGTTCACAGCACAACAGAACAACAGGCCGGTGCATTGTCACCCTGTTATGCAATACGCAATCAGTAAACATTTCAGACCTTGACTTTGTGTACATTTCAAAGTCAGTTAAAAGTTTTTTTGTTTTTCATTCTGAACATTGAAGTTTCTCAAAGAGTTTATTTTTTTGCCTTTCACTGTCTCCATCACCAGCTGTAGAGATATTGAGAGTGAGAGAGAGCAAGAGAGCGAGTAAGAGCAAGTGCGAGCGAGACATGCCATGTGGTCAGGAAATTTGTGAAATGTGTCAAATAATATTTTCAGTCCAAAATACTTAAAATAACTATCACAGGAGACTAATGGATTCTAATTAAAACTCATATTGTCTGACCTAACACCGCTGGCATTTACAAATGTATCATTGCTTTTCTCTTCCCTGACCTTTTAAGATAATAGGAACGTAGGTTGTTGTTGTTTTTTTAACACCCCTCATCTTCTCTACGTTATTATTAACATCGCAAAACAAGCTAAGCAGAGAGACAGACGTTAGGAGCAAATTATCCCTAAAAAATTCTGATAATTAGAGCGCTGATACCGAAAATGAAACAAATGAACGGGATCCTAAAATAGTGTAAATTAACTTAAATGGGACAACATACACAAAGCATCGTACAAATGTCTCTCTCTTTTATGGACAATGAAACTTCTGCTTCTACTCATGTTTAGATTTGTAATAAAAATAATGTTTTCACGTGTTCTATTTTACTAGTACACAATAATTACCACTCAAAGTCATGGGCCCAACAGATACATGACTCAGCAGAGAGGACTTTGATGTAGTCTTTTCCCAGCATGCAATAGTTTCCTGGTCTGTGTTTCATATAAATCTGTTTCTGGCCCATCAAACACGGCTCGCCCTGTGAAACACATACAGGCTATTAATCTATATAGTAGCCTATTGAGCTTATTGGAACGATCCAAACACTGTATCTACCATGTAAAAACATTTCAGTCAGGGGGAGGGTTTAGTATTTTTTTAATTAGTCCAGTGGAGGGTCAGGAATTTTGTAGTCAATTAAATGCCAAATTGCTCAGGGTTTGAGAATTAGTTGTTTGTTATATTATCTCGATGTGTGCCCAATGATGCCCCTCATCTCTGATTCTCTGCTCGTTGCGCAATATCAACTGCACCTAGTGTGGTCCCAATAAAATTATCCCTAGCCTATATCACAATGTCTTCAAAATATTCAGACCCTTGAACTTTTTCCACATTTCGTTACGTTACAGACATTCTAAAATGGATTAGAAAAAAATGCTCAGCAATGAACACATAATGTACACATGCCCATAATGACAAAGCGAAAACAGTAATTGGAAAATGTTGGTAGTTTTATAAAACCTCAAATACAAAACAGCATTCAGACCCTTTGCCAGGAGACTCGAAATCGATCTCAGGTGCATCCTGTTTCCATTGATCATGCTTGAGATGCTTCACCAACTTGATTGGAGTCCATCTGTGGTAAATTCAATTGATTGGATATTATTTGGAAAGGCTCACACCTGTCTATATAAGGTCTGTTACGGATACAGTTATCCTGTGTGTGTGTGTGTATCCTGTGTGTGTGTTTCTTTTCTCTCCTTCTCCCCTCACAGGTGAAAATCATCACTCCCCAATCAGTCAACAACCAATCATCAATCAGAAGACACACCTCCTCATATTTCCTAGACCTATCACAGTTCCTTCCCCATGGTTTAAAAACCCCATTTGTTTGTTCTAGAGCTCAGCCCAGCCCAGCTCAGCTCAGCTCAATCTCTCTGTAAATGCCATGTCCCAAGGTCTCTGTGTTTCACTCTCGCTTTGTGTCGTAAACCTCTCTTTTGTTTAAGCACCTCATAGCACTTTGTCATCACCTGTGAGTATTGTTTTTGGTTATGGTGTTTGTGTTTGATTGCTGGTGGAAAAGGGGGAAACCAAGACAAGTCGCCCATGGGCATACACTACCCGTAGGTGAACTTTGTTAAATACACTAGTTAGAACTGGGCGGACCACCCACTGTATTTTTGGTTAGTTAGTTAGCTGTTGTTAAAGTAGGCTAGTCTAGCTTAGGGGTGTTTTTGAATACTTATTGTTTCTTTCCTTGGGTCCAGCTCAGCCCCTTTTCCTGCTCCCCCCCATTACCGTGTGTTTATAAATAAACCTAGAGTTTGACGGTAGATTTCAGTTGTCGTGCTTATTTCGTTCACACTTTTCCTTTGTCACAATAATAATTTGCATGAGTTATGTTACGAGTCTCATTACCATCCCCCCTAGACAGTCGGGCCAAAAGGGATTCGTAACAGGTCCCACAGTTGATATAGCATGTCAGAGCAAAAACCAAGCCTTGAGGTCAAAGAAATTGTCCGTGGAGCTCAGAGACAGGCTTTTGTTGAGGCACATTGCCTGGGGAAGGTTAGCAAAATTTTTTTGCAGTGTTGAAGATCGCCAAAAACACAGTGGCCTCCATCATTCTTAAATGGAAGCCGCCTGGCCAAACTGAGCAATCAGGGGATAGGGCCTTGGTCAGGGAGGTGACCAAGACCCCACAGTCACTGACAGAGCTCTCGAGTTCCTATTTGGAGATGGGAGAACCTTCCAGAAGGACAACCATCTCTGCAGCACTCCACCAATCAGGCCTTTATGGTAGAGTAAGCCATTCCTTAGTAAAAGGCACATGAAAGCCCACTTGGAGTTTGTCAAAAGGCATCTAAAGACTCTCAGACCACGTGAAACAAGATTCTCTGGTCTGATGAAACTAATGCCAAGCATGATGTCTGGAGGAAACCTCACACCATGCCTACAGTGAAGCATTGTCATGGCAGCAACATGCTGTGTGGATGTTTTTCAGCGGCAGGCACTGGGAGACCAGTTAGGATCGAGGCAAACTACAGAGATATCCTTGATGAAAACCTGCTCTAGAGTGCCCACGACCTCAGACTAGTTTGAAGATTCACTTTGCAACAGGACAGCGACACTTAACACACAGACAACACAAGAGTGGCTTCGGGACAAATCTCTGAATGTCCTTGAGTGGCCCAGCCAGAGCCCGGACTTGAACCCGATTGAACATCTCCGGACAGACCTGAAAATACTGTGCAGCAAAGCTTTGCATCCAACCTGACAGAGCGAGAGGATCTGCAGAGAAGAATGGGAGAAACTTCCCAAATACAGGTGTGCCAAGCTTTTGGCATCATACCCATGAACATTTTTTAAACTTGTTTTTGCTTAGTGCGTCAGGGTAGCCTAGTGGTTAGAGCATTGGACTTGTAACCAGAAGGTTGCAAGTTCTAACCCCTGGCCTGACAAGGTACAAATCTGTCGTTCTGCCCCTGAACAGGCAGTTAACCCACTGTTCCTAGGCCGTCATTGAAAATAAGAATTTGTTCTTAACTGACTTGCCTGGTTAAATAAAGGTAAAATAAAAAAATAAAAAATTAGTCATTATGGGGTATTGTATGTAGATTGATAAAATATTTAATACATTTTAAAACAAGGATTTAACTTAACAAAATGTGGAAAAATTCAAAGGGTCTGAATACTTTCCCAAGGAAACAAATATACTATTGGCCTAGGCTATACGATTAGCATGCAAAGAGAAACACAGGACAAAGTTAAATTTAGAGGAAAATGTACTTCCTTGGGAGTTTTTGCGTTGCTGGGATGGTGTATGTAAAACTAGGTTACACTGCATTACAGACTGCAATGGATAAGTGCTCCCAATCATGAGCCCCGGCCTGTCCTGCTCTTGCTGATGTAAACCTCTTTGTGCTGCCTAACAAATGACTGTGCAGTGTACGATGGCACTTTACGAGGCGAGTCAAAGGCTTCTTCTAGACTTTATATTTGTCCAAAAAAGTATATATCTAATCGCGAGGACGAGGCCTACTGATGTCCTGTTCAGTTTGAGAAGGAGAGAACAAAGATGAAATGGAAGACCGAACTTGAGTTTGCTACTGATATAACTGAAGCTGTTTATCAGATTTGACCTCACAATAAGCCATATTCAAGTAATTGACATAACTTATATTACTATGAAGCAGCAGCAGTTTAATTTGACTTTAGGCTACTAACATCAAGAGGACTTTGTGTTGGAGCCTTTTTTTTCCTATTCAAGATATAAGAAATAGGCCGACCTGTTTGACAGATGAAATTATAGTCTACTATCCACAGACTGTCAGCCAAGTCCTTCAGTCACCATGCACTCCTTAAATAGATCAGAGTCAGTGAAGAGCTAGTAATGAGGAATCGGCCCAGAAGCAGCCCTCTTCCGGGGGTCCGGAAGTGACTGAATCAGCCCGGAATTGGGTGTCTGACTCGGCCTGCAATCAAAATGAATGACTGCCCAGACGGGCCGTTTCCGTCTCCTGGATTTCAGACGACTTTGTCGGCATCTTACCAGAATCGCCCCAGAAACGGCCAGATGCAAATTTCAATAAATGTACACATAATTACCCGATCTACTAATTTTAGATATTACTATTATACATACAAATTATATCCATCCACATTTTTTTGTAATATTTTTTTTTTTGAATAAATAAATTAATTGCCCACTCTTCGTCATATCGAACCAAGCTAGCAATGAGGAATCGGCCCGTTCCGGGGGGCCGGAACTGATTGAATCGGCCCGGGAATCAGGTATCAGACATAGCCCGGAATCAAAATGAATGACTGTCCAGAATCGGCCCAAGCACCTCGGGCTGTTTCCGTCTACCGGAATTCAGCTGGGCATCTTACCAGAATCCCCAAAGAAGTGGCTAAATGCATATTTTAAATAAATGTCCACAAAATTATCTGATATAGTAATTTAAAATATGACTATTATACATTTTATGCATACAAAGAGGAAACACCGTACACCTGGTGACCGTGTCACCATGCACGCGCCTTGCCCACCACAGGAGTCACTAAAGCGCGGTGGGACATGGACATCCCAGCCGTCCAAACCATCCCCTAACTCGGACGACGCTGTCTCCCGGTCACCGCCGACATGGGTATCGAACTAGCATCTGTAGCAATGCAGTTTGTACTGCGATGCAGTGTCTTAAACCACTGCGCCACTGGGGAGGCTCCATCCACAAACTAGTTCATGCTTATCAGTAGCCTTGCACAAAGTATCAAAATACTAAAATACTACTTAAACAGGACTCTTGAAGAATTACATTTAAATGTTTATTACATTTCTTGATCATAGAAACAATGAGAAAAATGAATAAATAATGAAATGTTAATTATTGGAAGCAGCCCGTGTTATCACCTGCCAGAGAGTAGCCACAATTGGTCCGAGGCCCAAATAATACATTTGGGTCAGATAACTCACACCGGAATCGGCCCAAGCTCTATCCCCGCAGCCCAGCCATAAGTAAAACTGCCGAAGGTGGCCCAGACTCGGGCCACATGACGTCGGCAGAGTCTGACTCTCAGCCAAGTGCCCCACCTCTCAGCCGGAATCGGCCCAGATCCACTGTGCTAGCTGGGTGGTGTATTAAGTGAAAACCAGAACTTGAATTGAGGGGGTATAAGAGGGTATTATGGCTTTTGTTTTTAAGAAAGGCCTAACCCCTTGTTAGCTTGTTATTTTGGGGAAAACATTTATGGACCTGATTCTATAAAGTGATCTATAATGACACTAGTTTGTTCATTTGGTCTAGAGGATGCTCTTATGTTCCCATGCCCTAATAACAGTCAACATAAATCTATTTTGCAACAATAATAAAATAAAATAGAAAATTACATTTTCCAAATGAAAAAAAGTGAATATACTGTATACCTAAGTGATGATATAGGGCTGATGTGTTAAAAACTTCTTTGGGATAGGGGCAGCATTTTCCCTCTGGGATAAATAGCGTGCCCAAATTCAACTTCCTGCTCTCTATTCCCAGAATATAAGATATGCATATTATTAGTAGATTTGGATAGAAAACACAAGTTTCCATAACTCTTTGAATCATGTCTGTGAGTATAACAAAATGTATGTAGCAGGCAAAACCCAGAGGACAAACCATTCAGATTTTTTTATTTGAGTTCACTGTCTATTCAATGAGTTTTCATTGGGAAACCAGATTTCTGAGGGACTTGTTTGAAATGTTTTGGCAAAGTGTACAGGTAACTTTTGAGATATTTTGTAGTGACGTTGCGCAAATTGGAAGCTGTGTTTTTCTGGATCAAACACGCCAAATAAATGGACATTTTGGATGTATATCGACGGAATTAATCAAACAAAAGGACCATTTGTGATATTTATGGGACATATTGGAGTGCCAACAAAAGAAGCTGGTCAAAGGTAAGGAATGGTTTATATTTTATTTCTGCGTTTTTTGTCACGCCTGCAGGGTTGAAATATGCTACTCTCTCTGTTTACTGTTGTGCTATCATCAGATAATAGCATCTTATGCTTTCACCGAAAAGCCTTTTTGAAATCGGACATGTTGGCTGGATTCACAACGAGTGTAGCTTCAATTTGGTATCTTACATGTGTGATTTAATGAAAGTTTGATTTTTATAGTATTTTATTTACATTTTGCGCTCTGCATTTTCCCTGGCTATTGGCCAAGTGGGATGCAAGCGCCCCGCCTATCCCAGAGAGGTTTTAATAAATGGCAAATTAATTGATGATCAGATATTTCAGTTGTAACTGGTTCTGTTGCACACATTTTTTACAGTTGTTCACCAAAGGGAACAGAGTCCCAAAAGAATGGAAGTCAGAAAGATTAAACACGTCATACCTTCTCTTTCCCTTCATCTCCACGAATGAATCCCCCCCCAAAAAATAACAAGTGTCCTAAAAGAATGGAGGACAAAATAACATCACACCCCCATCTCTAGATAATTCTTCACTACTCATGTCATCCCTCCATTCCTCCATCGTCCCTACTCACGTCATGATCTGGTTCCCTGACCCGGCATTTGTTGTTATACAGTGACTAGTGCCTCTCCTTTATACAGAAACCAGATGTTGAGCTCCTCCTCCAATATATGAAAGAGGGCACACAGACAATTTACATACAGTTTGAACTATATGCCTACTGTACACATATCTCTGGATGTAAGAAACTACAGCAGTTTACAGCTGAATACCGATAGTTTCAAAGCACCTCATGATCAAAAGGCAGAGACAGCAGTACATGTCCAAAATACTTATCTCCACACTAAAATATTCAGTGTTTTCCTTGATTAGAATGCCTTAGATTTAATCCCCAGATTCAGTCTAAACTCACCTTTCTCCAGTTGTTAACAGCATCAGATGACATGAACATTCCAAAATGATCGTTTGACAGCTCAGACTCAATGTTCCCTGTGGTAGAAATAGAATAAAGCGTGAGATTTGAGCCGCATCATGTTTGTCAGGTTCACCAACTGATCTATGCACCAGCAGAATTGTATGTGTGTGTGTGAGGGCGAGTGATGAACTGGGCCGAAGCAGAGGCTTGTGTCAAGATACCCGAACACAAACTCACACACAAACATAGTCTGCTGTGTCCTCAGTCTGCACTGGCCTACTTAAATAAACCCGGTGACTTCGCATCACCAAAACATCTGCGACTAAGGACAACATCAGAAGTGCTACAGTGTGTCTCTGGACAGATTCGGTACATTCATACAGGCTCACAGTGGCTTAGTGATCTCACACATCCAGTAGGGGATTAGAGGATAGGAGGGGAGGACAAACTATTGTTTTGGTGACAGAACAAATATTGTTTGAGGACAGAGATCAAGAAAGCAGATTCATGGATGTAGGTCTTTTTTTTATTGCTAAAATACAGTATTTTCCCACACAGTTGAAGATGAGTTGTTAATAGCAAGACTTGCAGATCTCTCTCAGTAATGTTAGGGATTGGATAATCATCATAATATTCACAATCAAATGGAATTTCAGCACTAACTGGAAATGATAGTGAGCTATTCTCCTTTTGTACCATTACCTACATTGAATAGATGTCTTTCTATTCAGCCAAATGAATTTTCACAAACGTGGACAATAAGGTAATCTAATCTTATCTATCAAATGTTCATTCTGTATTCTCTCACCTGTGGCCACTATGATTCCTGGTGCTGAGGCCTTGGTTGATATGCTGCCTGACAGGTAGAGGTTTTCATACGTCTGCAGTTGGAGATGGAGTGAACATACAGCCTGAGGTGTGAGCAATGACAGTCTGCCCATTATATTTGATGTCATTATACACTGGTCAATCAAATCCCCAATGGTATATAGAACACTACAGGGTTGATCTTTAAAGGTGCACAAAACATATGCTTTTTTATTTCAAGAGAAGGTCCTTAAGATAAGGAAAAGAAAAGCTGCTATGCTGTCTTCATCTCAGAAAGCCTGAAGATACATCCAAATAGAGTCCTTTTGATTCTGAAGTCTTCCAGTGAGTTACATTTACACCAAATGCTAACAACAATGCTAACATAGGCAGTTAACTATACAACAAAACATGACTAAAACTAAACACAACTAAGCCAATTCCCGCAGGCTCCCTCCGAAAAACCATGCTGCACCTCCATAGGTTGTCGTAATCGTCGTTATCAGTCATTAATACAAAGACTGGGTGCGGATTTTTAAAAAAAATCATCAAGTCAAGTCTCAGCTGCAAGCCGACAACAGAAGACAATCGTATCTGTTCACAGAGCCCCTCCCAAAAAAATGTCCACTTTAATCTTTGCCAATTGATAGCGTGACATTGCTGTAAGGACACCAAGGGCAATGGGATTTGTAGCCCACTCAGCGTACAGCGTGCAGCCCCCACAATTGCCTCAGTAGGCTTTTAAGCAGTATGAACTCTTACTGCTAATCTCTCAAAGTTATAGTCATCCTTTACAGTCACGTCACATGGGATAAAAGGAAAGATAGGGCACCTAAATTAATAACTGTAAATAGCAAGGAGCGTGTACACAATTTGTCTTCATATCATAGTTCAAATGTGATTACGTAAATGAATTCCCTTTCTGTTAAGATGAGTAAGCAAACTTCCTTGAGTGTGTGATGTAACACGACTGTTTTCATTTATGTATATAACTTGAAGGGGACTGAACACATATTCATTGGAGATTATCTACTGAGTATGCTTATTTAACTCTTGGACTAGGCTTAATCTGGGTCTGGGAAAGCCCCTCAGAGTTCAGACAGTCTTAGATCAAAATGCCCCCTGACAGACATAGCTGTGGGAAGTAGGGGTGCTGAGGGTGCTATATACACCGTATAAAAGAGAAAATCTCATTTTTTCACAAATAAATCACACACAGTTTCACCAACAAAGCACCCCGACACAATCACACCTCCTCCCTGTTTCACGGTGTGAACCACACGTGGAGATCATCTCCACATGTACCTACACTGCATCTCACAAAGACACAACGGTTGGAGCCAAAAACCTCAGATTTGTACTCATCAGACCAAATGACAGATTTCCAACGGTCTAATGTCCATTGTTTGTGTTCCTTGGCCCAAGCAATGCTCCTCTTCTTATTGGACCATGAAGGCCTGATTTACACAGTCTCCTCCAAACAGTTGATGTTGAGATGTGTATGTTACTTGAACCCGGTGAAGTATTTATTTGGGCTGTAATCCGAGGCTGGTAACTCTAATGAACTTATCCTCTGCAGCAGAGGTACTTCTGGGTCTTCCTTTCCTGGAGTGGTCCTCTTGAGAGCCAGTATCATCATTGCGCTTGATGGTTCTTTCAAAGTTCTTCAAATGTTCTGAATTGACTGACCTTCATGTCTTAAAGTAATGATGGACAGTTGTTTCTCTTTGCTTATTTGTGCTGTTCTCGCTATAATATGGCCTTGGTATTTTACTAAATAGGGCTATCTTCTGTATACCACCCCTAACTGATTGACTCAAATGCATTAACAAGGAAAGAAATTCCACAAATAAATGTAACAAATCATGCCTGTTACTTGAAATGCATTCCAGGTGACTACCTCATGAAGCTGGTTGAGAGAATGCCAAGAGTGTGCAAAGCTGTCATCAAGGCAAAGAGTGGCTACTTTGAAGAATCTCAAATATACATTGATTTGTGTCACGTTCACTGTCTTCAAACTCCCTGTCATAAATGAGCCAAGGCACAGCGTGCATTTAATTCCAAATCTTTAATAAAGTGAAACCTTCACAAAAAATAGGTAAACAGAAACTGAACGTGACGCAACTGTGGCGCACACAAACACACACAGGAAATAAATAATTACCCACACACACTCGGTTGGGAAAAAGGCTGGCCAAGTATGATTCAAAATCAGACACAATGACAGACAGCTGCCTCTGATTGGGAACCATACCCTGCCAACAAAGAAACAGACAAACTAGAATGCCCACCCAAATCACACCCTGACCTAACCAAATAGAGAAATAAAAAGGCTCTCTAATGTCAGGGCGTGACAATTTGTTTAACACTTTTTGGTTACTACATGATTCCACATGTTTATATCATAGTTGTGATGTCTTCACTGTTATTCCACAATGTAGAAAATAGTCAAAATAAAGAAAAACCCTTGAATGAACAGGTGTGTCCAAACTTTTGACTGGTACTGTATGTGTGGCTGTCATCTAGTAATAGTACATATGGACCGACAGGTAACTACCAAAATAAAGGAAACACTTGAGTAAATGAGGGTTCTGGTGGCTCTGTTATGGTTTTGGGTGATTTTTCCTGGAATGGAAAACTCAACCCCATGAGAAGGCAAGGTAAATGCCAATAAATACACAGCCATTCTGAGGGATAAACTTCAACCTATGGTGAAGCAGTTCAACCTGATGGCAATGCTCCCATCCACAGGGCACGAGTGGTCACTGAATGGTTTGATGAGCATGAAAATTATTTAAACTGTATGCCATGGCCGTCTCAGTCACCAGATCTCAATGCAATTAAACACTTATGGGACATTCTGGAGCGGCCACCACCCTCAACAAAACACCAAATAATGGAATTTATTGTGGAATAATGGTGTCCCATCCCTCAAATAGAGTTCCACACACTCTAGTAGAATCTATGCTAAGCTACATTGAAGCTGTTCTGGCTCGTGGTGGCCCAGCGCCCTATTAAGACGCTTTGTGTTGGTGTTTTCTTTATTTTGGCAGTTACCTGTATGCGTGCGTGTGGAAACATCTACGTAGGCAAAACAACAATGTCCAGTGCTCTAGTAATATTAAATATATAGACTGATGTATGCATGTGTATCCATCTATATAGACAAAGCAAACAACACAAAAACTTTCATCACAGTAGCACTAGTATGATAAATGACCACTGAGAAACCAGACTTCCCTCGGTACATGCACTTAGTCTCCCGCAGGAGAGACTTTTAAAATAATTCAATATACATTAAGGAAGCTTTCTGCAATCTATTATTAATATGGATACACTGCTGAATAAGATAATAAGATAATAATAGAATAATAATCAGAGGCTCCGAATAGGGGGGAAATGGGGGGAGGGTTTAAGAGTGTTGGCAGAGAGCTAACAGACACACACACACACACAAACACCCACACACACACAGCTAAGCTAACAGAAAGGAGCATCATCATCATGACCATTACATTACCTAAATCATCTAGCTAACCCTCCCTCCCTCCCTCCATCCTCTCCTCCCTCCCTCCACTCACTCATTCAAAAGCTATTCATAGCTTTGAGTAACTAGGGAATCAGGTAGTTCATCATTGGGTTGTCATTGATTTGTATGCCTACCACTGAGTATTAACTGTGTTAGGCAAGTTAGGATGTTCTGTAATATTCAGTGTTGAAGTTCATACCTCTGGGAGATGGATTGAATGAAAAACGTAACACTAAATGTCTAAGATTGGAGATAGAGAAAAACATTTAGATTGAAGGAAAGATTATCCAGATTGATCTTTCAGCGATACATACAGCATAACTTCAGTTTACAATAGTTTGTGATTAGGACATACATAAATACCCAAAGGTTTAAACTAGTTAAAACAACATCATACTGAATGGAAAACTGGATTGCCATCATTTCAACCAGTTTTACAGACTGGGCGTCACCATCAATTTCAATACTAAGCCCGTTTTGTAAACAATTAACACACGTTAGAAGGAGCAGCAGCAGTAGCAGTAGTTCCCGCTCAGCCCAGTCAAAACTGTTCGCTGCTCTGGCCCCCCAATGGTGGAACAAACTCCCTCACGACGCCAGGACAGCGGAGTCAATCACCACCTTCCGGAGACACCTGAAACCCCACCTCTTCAAGGAATACCTAGGATAGGATAAGTAATCCTTCTCACCACCCCCCCTTAATGATTTAGATGCACTATTGTAAAGTGGCTGTTCCACTGGATGTCAGAAGGTGAATTCACCAATTTGTAAGTCGCTCTGGATAAGAGCGTCTGCTAAATGACTTAAATGTAAATGTAAATGTAAATGCAGTAGTAATAACATTGTTCATGACTTCTGACTCTGAATATCAGACCCATATCTCACTCCTCTTCCTCCCTCCATCACACCTGCCAGTGTCTGGATGATAAACTGGGGATTCATCCTGAGAAAGAAGGGAAAAAAGGAGAGGGGACCATCTGCAATGATTGTTAATGTGATGACATAAGGAATAACAAGGCTGTTACCAGTCTGTTGGTGTCGGTGGTAGGTGTCATCCCATGTGCACACACACACACACACAGTGTGAACACTTACCTCATACAGGTCTAGCATCTGGGTGGTCTTGACATTCTCCATGGCCAGGGTGTCGGAGAGGTACAGGTTGTATGTGTCATTCTGGTTCCACTCTGGCACTGCAGCGATGATGTATCTTATGGGTTGGGGTTGTAAACAAGCTGCCGAGTACGTGTTGGGCGTCACAAGATCAGGTCCTGTGTGCATATTGAATGTTTAACACTATAGCTGCCAATGTTCTCTACACAACATATAGTGTCTTAACAGCTGCAATAGAAGAGTGAGACTGCACACTATGAGACTACACACCATTGTGTAGTAATGCTACAAATGATTTCAAATCAAATCAATCAATTATTTGTCACATGCGCCATATACAACAGGTGTAGAATTTACCGTGAAATGCTTACTTACGAGATCTTTCCCAACAAATCAGAGTTAAAAAGTATAACAAATGTACTACATACGAAAAAGTACTCAATCTGAATAATTGATCTCCTGCATGTATATCCAGATGCATGTGTTTATCACTGTAAAATGAATGTTGCTTACCTTAGGCAGAGAATATTTGAGCAGTTTGAGTTTGAGGAATGGATCCCTCTGGTAGGACACATAGTAGCTGTCCTGTCCTGCTGTAGTAACCTGGAACACATTGAGCCACGACACTAACTATTCCCTTTGTGTTCAATTGTATCATTTGTCCATGCTGTACATCTGTGACTCATTGTTGTCAACATGAATTAACTTCTTGGATTAATCTAAAATCTTCAGAAATGTATCAATCATTACTCATCTTGCATCCTTCAAACAAGTGAACATGCATTATTTATGATGTAAAGATATACACCGAGTGCACAAAACATAGGAATACCTTCCTTATATTGAGTTGCATCCCCCTTTGCCCTCAGAATCTGTCAAAAATGTGTTGAAAGCATTCCACAGGGATGCTGGTCCATGCTGACTCCAATGCTTCCCACAGTTGTGTCAAATTGGATGTCCTTTGGGTGGCGAACCATTCTTGATACACACAGGAAACTGTTGAACGTGAAAAATTCAGCAGTGTTGCAGTTCTTGTCACACACAAACCGATGTGCCTGGCATCTACTACCATGCAATGTTCAAAGGCACTTACAGTAAATGTTTTGTCAAACACTGGAAAGAGGTCTTAAAATGGTTTGTATGCTCTGTGTATACTTCATCAGAGAGGAACATTGATGCATAAGGAATTTAAATGGCTATTTACAGTTGTTTCTATTGAGAAAATAACAATCACATCTCCTGGCTAGCATACAGATGGCGTAGCAGTGCAGACTTGGTTTGTTGTCTTCTCGTTTACTTTTTGTATTTTTCATCTCTTTTCTATTTTTAAAATAAATATACCTTCCGGTAACCCGCCTCACTCAATGTGACACAGATCGACTATTTCTTTTAGATCTTATAGCCAGAACCTCCATCAGCAGCAAGCCATCAGAAGCTAACAAGCGAATTAGCTACTAGCTATTTAGTCTTTGTTAGCCACTGCAAAGTGGCCTTTATCTTCTGCAGAGGCACCAAGTGACCCAGCCCCGAAGCTAGCCTTGAGCCAGGCACACCTCGCGGCCTACTCTGTGATCACCCAGCTACCCAGCCGATGGCCGATGCCTATGGCTAGAATCCACTACTCCACCAGATACTTGCCGTAAGTGCTGCACCTTGGAAAGCGGATAATCACTGCTAGCAAGCTGCTAGCTAGCAGCTTCCGAGTGGCTATAGTGGCTAACGCCCTTGCCCCGAAGCTACCACCAGTTAGCCACAAGCCAGGCGCATCTCCCGGCAAAAAACAAAATTACTACAACTACAATACCTCTTTTGCCATTTGGCCCGCCCCTTTGTCGACATGACGCCCTGCCGTACCAACACGACTGGTCCGCAGATGTAATTCCATCCGCTGTGCCCTCAACCGGCCATTGCTGGACGTCAGAGCAGATGCTTCTACTTACCCCGGCCTGCTAACTTTAAACGCTGTGTCACCTGCGTGCTAGAGTAGTAACAACTACGCCACAGCTTCCCTGCTCCATCTATTGTTGTTCACTGGACCCTATGATCACTTGGCTACATAGCTGATGCCTGCTGGACTGTTCATATATCACGGTACTCCATTTACTTTATTTTCTTTTGTTTATCTGTCGGCCCTAGCCCCGAACTCAGGCCCTGTGTGTAGTTAACCGACACTCTCTGCCCATTCATCACCATTTTACCTTTTGTTGTTGTCTTAGCTGATTAGCTGTTGTTGTCTTACCTGTTGTTGTCTTAGCTAGCTCTCCCAATCAACACCTGTGATTGCTTTATGCATTGCTTTATGTCTCTCTCAAAAGTCAATATGCCTTGTATACTGTTGTTTAGGACAGTTATGTTTTAGTTTACAGTGGAGCCCCTAGTCCCACTCTACATGCCTCAGATTCCTCCTTTGTCCCACCCCCCACACACGCGGTGACCTCACCCAGTATAACCAGCACGTCCAGAGATGCAACATCTCTCATCATCACTCAGTGCCTGGGCTTACCTCCACTGTACCTGCACCCCACCATACTCATCTGCACATTATGCCCTGAATCTATTCTACTACGACCAGAAATCTGTTCCTATTATTCTCTGTCCCCAATGCACCAGACAACCAGTTTAGCTAGCCTTTAGCTGTACCCTCATCCTACTCCTCCTCTTTTCCCAAGGTGATGTATAGGTTAACCCAGGCCCTGTGTGTCCCCAGGCACTCTCATTTGTTGACTTCTGTAATCAAAAAAGCCTTGGTTTCATGCATGTTAACATCAGAAGCCTCCTCTCTGAGTTTGTTTACTCACTGCTTTAGCACACTCTGCCAACCCTGATGTCCTTGCCGTGTCTGATTCCTGGCTTAGGAAGGCCACCAAAAATTCTGAGATTTCCATACCCAACTACAACATTTTCCATCAAGCTAGAACTGCCAAAGGGGGAGGAGTTGCAATCTACTGCAGAGAAAGCTTGCAAAGTACTGTCATACTTTCCAGGTCTATGCCGAAACAGTTCGAGCTTCTAATTTTAAAAATGAATCTCTCCAGAAATAAGGCAGTCCTACAATCTAAGATAGATGCCCTCAATCTCACACAAATGATCAAGGAACCCACCAGGTACAACCCTAAATCCGTAAACATGGGAACCATCATAGATATTATCCTGACCAACATGCCCTCCAAATACACCTCTGCTGTTTTCAAATCAGGATCTCAGCGATCACTGCCTCATTGCCTGCATCCGCTTTTGGTTCGGGATCAAACGATCAGCCCTCATCACTGTCAAACACTCCCTAAAACACTTGTTTATTCCAAGTGTAACTCTGTATTATTGTTTGTCTGACTGCTTTGCTTTATCTTGGCCAGGTCGCAGATGTAAATGAGAAATTATTCTCAACCAGCTTACTTGGTTAAATAAAGGTAAAATAAAAAAAATAAATACAGCAGAAACTTCTCCTCTCACTTCGTCATCTGTTGTCGACGCCCTTTGTGGTTTGAAGGTAGACGTGGGCAAATAAAATAAAATGTTATTTGTCACATGCGTAGAATACACAGTGAACATGTAATGAACATGAGGGGAGACAGAGAACTGGTTTAAAGTGCAGGGTGCAGCAGGTGTTAATTGCAAAGGACCACAGGAGGAGGCAGGTAGCTGGGTCCAGTGGCTGGCAGAAGGTCATACACAGGTGGTCAAAAGGCAACAGTACAGGCAGGGAAAAGGCTAGTAATGCTGTCTGGGAGAACAGGCAATAGGTAGATAACAGGCAAAAAGGCAAAAAGGCGTCATTAGTGAAGCAAGCAATAACTATCATACATCGGAGGAGTAAATCACGGAAAAACCAGAGCTCTGAAAGATGTGTGTCACAAAAAAAAAAACAATACCTCACAGTGATGGGGTGCAAAGAACTGAACTAAAAAGTGTGATAATGACATACAGATGTGCGAACAGGTTATTAGAATTCTGGAGAGTGAGCTGCGTTCAGGGCATCTAGATGTTTGAGAGTGTGAGCTGGAAAGTGGGCTGGAAAGTGAGCTGCATTTAGGGGGTGTGAGTTGGAAGCAGACGTTACAAACAGGTGTAGACCTTACAGTGAAATGCTTACTTAAAAGCCCTAAAAAAATAAGTGTTGAGCAACAATAAAATTACAGTAGCGAGGCTATATACAGGGGGTACCGGTACAAAGTCAATGTGCGTGGGCACAGGTTAATCCAGGTAATTGAGGTAATATGTACATGTTGGTCGAGGTAAAGTTACTATGCATAGATAATAAACATAGAGTAGCGGTTGGGAGGGGCTCAATTTAAATAGTCTGGTTAGCCATTTAATTAGCTGTTCAGGAGTCTTATGCCTTGGGGGTAGAAGCTGTTAACTTCTTCGATATAGGGGGCGCTCTTTTAATTTTTGGATAAAAAAAACATTCCCGTTTTAAACAAGATATTTTGTCACGAAAAGATGCTCGACTATGCATATAATTGACAGCTTTGGAAAGAAAACACTCTGACGTATCCAAAACTGCAAAGATATTATCTGTGAGTGCCACAGAACTAATGCTACAGGCGAAACCAAGATGAAATTTCATACAGGAGATGCCCCAGATGTCCAATGTCTCCTTATGTGGCTGTGAATGCGCCAGGAATGAGCCTACACTTTCTCTCCTTTCCCCAAGGTGTCTGCAGCATAATGACGTATTTGTAGGCATATCATTGGAAGATTGACCATGAGACTACATTTACCAGGTGTCCGCTTGGTGTCCTCCGTCGAAATTATTGCGCAATCTCCAGCTGCTTCCTCTTTTCATTTGGTTCAGAGGAGAAAGGCAACTGCCACAAATGATTTATCATCGAATAGATATGTGAAAAACACTTTGAGGATTGATTCTAAACAACGTTTGCCATGTTCTGTCGATATTATGGAGTTAATTTTGAAAAAAGCTTGGCGTTGTAATGACTGATTTGTCAGGGTTTTTTCTTAGCCAAACGTGATGAACAAAACGGAGCGATTTCTCCTACACAAATAATATTTTTGGAAAAACTGAAAATTTGCTATCTAACTGAGAGTCTCCTCATTGAAAACATCCGAAGTTCTTCAAAGGTAAATGATTTTATTTGAATGCTTTTCTTGTTTTTGTGAAAATGTTGCCTGCTGAATGCTAGGATTAATGCTATGCTAGCTATCAATACTCTTACACAAATGCTTGTGTAGCTATGGTTGAAAAGCATATTTTGAAAATCTGAGATGACAGTGTTGTTAACAAAAGGCTTAGCTTGTGAGCCAATATATTTATTTCATTTAATTTGTGATTTTCATGAATAGTTAACGTTGCGTTATGCTAATGAGCTTGAGGCTATGATTACGCTCCCAGGTACGGGATTGCTCGGCGCTAGAGGTTAAGAACCTAGACTTGGCGCTTTGGTACAGCTTGCCATGCAGTTGCAGAGAGAACAGTCTATGAGAGTCTTTGGCAATTTTTAAGGCCTTCCTCAGACACCGCCTGGTAAAGAGGCCCTGGATGGCAGGAATCTTGGCCCCAGTGATATATTTGGCCTTACGCACTACTCTCTGTAGTGCCTTGTGGTCTGAGGCTGAGCAGTTTCCATACCAGGCGGTGATGCAACAAGTCAGGACGCTCTCAGTGGTGCAGCTGTAGAACTTTTTGAGGATCTGAGGACCCATGCCAAATCTTTTCAGTCTCCTCAGCTTGGTAGATGGTAGATACCCTTACCATCTGGGGGCTTCAGGAAGTCAAGGATCCAGATGTAGAGGGAGATATTTAGTCCCAGGGTCCTTAGCTTAGTGATGAGCTTTGAGGGCACTACCGTGTTGAACGCTGAGCTGTAGTTAATGAATAGCATTCCCACATAGGTGTTCCTTTTGTCTAGGTGAGAAAGGGCAGTGTGGAGTGCAATAGAGATTGCGTCATCTCTGGATCTGTTTGGGAGGTATGCAAATTGGGGTGGGTCTAAAGTTTCTGGAATAATGGTGTTGATGTGAGCCATGACCAACCTTTCAAAGCACTTAATGGCTACAGACGTGAGTGCTACGGGTGAGTAGTCATTTAGACAGGTCACAGTGGTGTTTATGGGTACAGGGACTATGGTGGTCAGCTTGAAACATGTAATTATTACAGACTCAGTCAGGGACAAGTTGAAAATTTCAGTGAAGACACTTGCCAGTTGGTCAGCACATGCTTGGAGTTTCACCTCCTGGTAATCCATCAGGCCCTGTGGCCTTGTGAATGTTCACCTGTTTAAAGGTCTTACTCACATCAGATACTGTCAGGAACAGCTGGTGCTCTCATGCATGCTTCAGGGATGCTTGCCTCGAAGAGCCCATAGTCAATTAGCTCGTCTGGTAGGCTCGTGTCACTGGGCAGCTCACGGCTGTGCTTCCCTTTGTAGTCAGTAATAGTTTTCAAGCCGGTGTAGTAGGATTCAATCTTAGTCCTGTATTGACGCTTTGCCTGTTTGATGGTTCTTCAGAGGGCATAGCGGGATTTCTTATAAGTGTCCAGGTTAGTGTCCCGCTCTTTGAAAGCGGCACCTCTACCCTTTAGATCATTGCGTAATTCCTGCTTTAGTTTTTGCTTGTAAGCAGGAATCAGGAGGATAGAGTTATGGTCAGATTTATCAAATGGAGGGTGAGGGTAAGCTTTGTACACGTCTCTGTGTGTGTCGTAAAGTTGGTCTAGATTTTTTTTCTTCTGGTTGCACATGTAACAGGCTGGTAAAAAAAATAGGTAAAACGGATGTAAATTTCCATGCATTAAAGTCCCCGGCCACTAGGAGCGCCGCCTCTGCTTATGGCTGTATACAGCTCATTGAGTGCAGTCTTAGTGCCAGCATCGGTTTGCGGTGGTAAATAGACAGCTACGAAAAATAGAGATCAAAACTCTCTTGGTAAATATTATGGTCTTTAGCTTATCATGAAATACTCTACCTCAGGTGAAGGCCTACTCCTTGCCAAACCCTCCTGTAATCAGGACGACACTGGGACAATTGTGCGCCACCTAATGGGATTCCCGGTCAAGCCCGGTTGTGATACAGCCCGGGATCCAACCAGGGTCTGTAGTGATGCCTCTAGCACTGAGATGCAGTGCCTTAGATCGCTGCGCCACTCGGGAGCCTCTACTGATGGTACAGGTGGATTACCAACTCGCTGTCGCATCCTTACAAGGGACCCCAACCTAGGTCCCCGATATCTCTGTCTCTTCTTCAAGCGAATGACGGGGATCAGGGCCCTGTTCGACTCGTTAAAGAAATCTTTGTCCTGATTTCCAGAAGCTCTTTTAGGTCATAAGAGACGGTGGCAGAAACATTATGTACAAAATACGTTTCAAATAACCTGAAAAAACCCCACACAATAGCACAATTGGTTAGGAGCCCATAAAACGGCAGCAATCTCCTCCGGGGGCCATTACTTCTAACCATCTCATAGAAAAAAATCAATAGACTCATTATTTTCTATTAAAATAAATCTTTAACTTTGGCAAGCAATGCTCAGTGACTTGTTTTAGGAAAGTCATCCTATATGATACCAGCGACTCGGCAAGCAAACACTCGAGCTGTTAGCCTATGCAGTCCAAACAACAAGAGAAGGGAAGAAAGTGCTAGAAACCTGTAATTAGAGCACAGGCTTCGGAGGCTATCAGGACAGGAGAACATTTTTGGCCAACAAAAGTGTGATTGTCCTAGCGTCAGTATCATGATACTAGGCGAGAACCAAATGTAGACACAGGAGGCAGATGGTTGGAGTTTAAGATGTTTAATAAATTCAAAGGGAATAGGCAAGAGAATGGTCATGGACAGGCAAAAGGTCATCCAGGAGGTCATCCAGGAGGTACAGAGTGGCAGGCAGGCAGAATGGTCAGGCAGGCGGGTAAAGAGTCCAGAACAGGCAGGGGCCAAAACCGAGAGGACTAGAAAAAGGAGGAAAGGCAAAGCAGAAAAACAGGAAAAACTGCTGGTAGGCTTGGAAATACAATACGAACTGGCACAGAGAGACAGGAAACACAGGGATAAATACACTGGGTAAAACAAGCGACACCTGGAGGGGGTGGAGACTAACGAGGACAGGTGAAACAGATCATGGTGTGAGAGTCAGCACAAAGGAGCCATTTATTTAATCCACTTACTCTTTCGTAATTCCATTAATCGAGATTGTATCCACTAAACAAGTTGCTGGCTTTCTGGGTTGAAAGTGGGACAGGCAAAATAGGCTCATTATTAACCAATTAGGCTTCATAGTGCGCTTCTAAGTGCACTTCAATTGGAGGGAGAGGAGAGGGAAATAAATAATTTGGGAGGAAAGAGCATTGGGCACAGTGAGCACTCACCAGAAACAGTCCCACATGCAACTGAGTTAAGTTCAAAACCGATGGAGAGTAACCACGGGCGGTTTTGAACTGAAGAATGTTTCATTAACCCCTTTCACAGAATCTGTCCAGCTGTGACGCAACATGAGAAAACAACATTATAGGTTTCCTGAATTGAAGATGCGGTTGGAGGTTTAGGTTGAGTGGTTATGGGTTTAGTTAGGGAGATGTATGAGTGTGGTCAGACATGGTTGAGGGATCTGGTAGACCACAGATCTATATTTCAGACCATTATGCTGGCAGAATGAAGCCAATCATGTGTAGGGCCAGCAGTTTTTCTGAACATGTGACCTGACTATGAAGAAGTCTTGGCCCTGAGTAGGCTATAACTAAACTACATGCCAGATTTTTTTAAGGCATCATGTGTCGGGCTAGGCGTTCATCCTGAACCCCTGACATAGGCTACTAGAGCCTAGAGTTTTCCTGGTGAAGCCACTTGCTCAAGAGAGAACTCTTGGCTCTAATGGGAATGTTTGGACAAGGAGCTTTACTTGACCATGTGACCTGAGTTGGACAAACATGTGGGCCTAATTCATGTTCTAATAGAAATATATCCATATCTTTCCACTTCAAATACTTCAAACAACTAGGTAGGCCTTTGGAGTTACATTTGGATGGAAAAGTTATTTATACTGGACTGGATTTGCGGGATATTTATTGAAATTTTCCTGTTTGCTTTTAAATTTGTGCATCCTCATTTGCACAATGTCAAAGTAAATACTATTCAGGGGGCGGGAGGGAAATTAAAACATGATCCCAAAATTACACCAGCATTACTTAGAATTCAGCACATTATCATTTCAGATTCCTCTCTCTCGCACACATTGTGATTAACATGACATACTAGGAGACTGGTGTGAAAAATATAAAACTCCCTAGTTTTCAAATCTGAATCACGATAGAGTACAAATGCAGAATCTCAAATGAAGGTTCAAATAAATGTTTTGCATATTTTACATGTCATGCGAGGTGCATTTTCTTCATACAGAATGTGTCATTGTTTTTTTGACAATGTAAATTATGGAAAAAGTATAAATAAAATACACATGCAGCATAGCAATGATTCAAGGTTCAGAGGTGATAATTACTATTACATAATTACCAATACATATTCAGATTGCAAAATGAAGAATTAAAAAACTTTGAGTCAATCAATGGACCCCATATCTATTCTAATCAAGAACATGCTGCCGTTAATACAATGTGTCAAAACAAGAATGAATCATATATATTCATATTTTTTTATGAATTACAGTTGGATAGCTCTTTCATGCCATTTCCTCGCACCTGATCAACTAGTTGTTGCATGTGGTGCTATAAAATATGTAAATTCCCTCCCAGTCCTAGCCAAAGCAAGTTGTGCATAATACATAACACATGCCCATATCATTGAAGGTTAACGATGCGCATCCTATGCAATGCATCATGGTCTACATAAAGTGCCTTGCAAAAGTATTCACCCCCTTGGTTTTTCTTATTTTGTTGCATTACAACCTGTCATTTAAATGAATTTTTATTTGGATTTCAAAAAATTCAAGATGGAAAAGTAGTGCGTGCATATATATTCACCCCCTTTGCTATGAAACTGGTGCAACTAATTACCTTCAGAAGTCACATAATTAATTAAATAAAGTCCACCTGGCAATAATCTGAGTATACATACACCTATTATGAAAGGCCCCAAAGTCTGCCACACCACTAAGCAAGGGGCATCACCAGGCAAGCGGCACCACGAAAACCAAGGAGCTCTCCAAACAGGTCTGGGACAAAGTTGTGGAGAAGTACAGATCGGGGGTTGGGTTATAAAATGTATTTTCAAAACTTTGAACATCCCACGGAGACTGGGACAGAGGTTCACCTTCCAGCAGGACAATGACCCTAAGCATACTGCTAAAGCAACACTCGAGTGGTTTCAGGGGAAACATTTAACAGTCTTGGAATTGCCTAGTCAAAGCCCAGACCTCAATCCAATTAAGAATCTTTGGTATGACTTATAGATTGCTGTATACCAGCGGAACTCATCCAACTTGAAGGAGCTGGAGCAGTAGAGACTTGTATCAGTAATTGCTGCAAAAGGTGGCTCTGCAGAGTATTGAGTTTGGGAGGATGAATAGTTATGCACACTCAAGTTTTCAGTTTTTTTGCCTTATTTCTTGTTTGTTTGGCAATGAAGCATATTTTGCATCTTCAAAGTGGTAGGCATGTTGTGTAAATCAAATGATACAAACCCCCTCAAAAATATTTGAATTCCTGATTGTTAGGCAACAAAATAGTAAAAATGCTAAGGGGGGTGAATACTTTTGCAAGGCACTTTACAATATGATACAATCTATTCTTCTCAGACATAGCCTTACCAGTATACACATATAGTCATCTTGGACCACCAGTGAGCTAATGTCAATGTATCCAGGGAAGGGGTCGTTTTTGTTGGGATCTTAGCACGTTATAGCCCGGCATGTTACATACTGTATACCTGCAAGGCAAGGAGATAGAGATTACTGGATATCTGGATTCAGCCAGCTGCAGATCATGCCTCTTATTCCTGGGACTGTGAGGATGCCTGGAAACCGAGTCTATATGTCTGTATGAATTGAACTTGAGGGCACTTTTGTATGGTTTATTCCTTGACAGACTCTCGCTATCTTCTATCGTTTGAAGGCTGATAATTGGACTGATATTATGGGGGCCTTTCTCTACTGTGTGTGTGTGTGTAATGCTATTCATTTCCATGAGGGCTGTGTCACTCCATGTTAACCAAATCTGACTCCTTGTCTAGACCCGTTACAGACCTGGATTAAAGAAGTCGAGGAGAGAAGGAAGGATGAAGAGGAGGGGGAACAAGGGGTAAAGTAATGAGAAGAATGGAAGAGGAGGAGTGGAGACAGAGAAGAAGAGGAGGAGGAAAGAAGAGAGGAGGAGGGAAAGAGGGGTCAAGTAATGAAAAGAATGGAAGAGGAAGAGTGGAGACAGAGAAGAAGAGGAGGAGGAAAGAAGAGGAGAGGAGCAGGGGAGACAGAGAGGAAGAGGAGGAGGAAAGAAGAGAGGAGGGGGGAAGAACAGGATGGGAGAAGATTGGGTGAAGTGAAGGAGGAAAATAGAGGAGAGGAGGAGAGAAGAGAAGGAGGAAAGAAGAGGAGAGAAGAGAAGAAGAGGAGAGGAGGAGGGTATAGAAGGAGGGAAGAAGACAATAAACAAAGGGAGATGTGTCTCAGCAGAGGTATTCCAATCCAGACATAGACGTCTCATTTCAGCGATGTCTCAACAGTGATGGCATTAAAATAGCAATGGCTTTACATGTGAGGACGTTCTCCCCAAAGCTGTGTCACAAAATGTCAAATTACCTTAGCAACCCCCACAGCAACAGCCAGACACCATGGGTTTGTTATTCTACCAAAAAGTGGTATCTGTCACAAAATCATAATTACGTAGCAAGCTAAATATGGAAATTCTTAAGTCAGGCATTGTACAATGGTAAGACTGTGCCACATAATTCAAGATAGTCACTGTACTGTATATCACTCTATTATATCTGTCACAGTTCAAGGTAAGACCCAGATGCAGGCAACGTCAAATTAACAGTTTCTTAATCCAACAGGCAAAAGACAGGTAAAGGGCAGGCAGGGGTCAGTAATCCAGATGGGTGCGGCAAAGGTACAGGACGGCAGGCAGGCTCAGGGTCAGGGCAGGCAGAATAGGTCAAAACCGGGATAAATTGAAAACAGGAACAATCAAGAGACAGGAACAGAGGGGAAACCGCTAGTAGGCTTGACAAAGCAAAACAAATTGGCAACAGACATACAATGAACACTGGTATAAATACACAGGGGATAATGGGGAAGATGGGTGACACTTGGAGGGGGTTGAGACAATCACAAAGACAGAATAAACAGATGGGTGTTACAATATCATTTTATTGGGTGTAGTGGATTACCTTGGAGAGATATGGCCTTCCTATGGTGTGATGTATGTCATTCCTGGTGCTGTGAGACTACCTAATTGTCTGTAAGCATGGCTTGAGGGGCCCGGGGCACTAAGAGCCAGAGTTTAAAGTCCTTGAAGTGGTTGGAACAAGCACATTTTTAAGGATATGTGATGAAATGTAGACACCGGATTTATGCAAGTTTCTGTGGACATAGCTGGCAGCAGCTCGACACACACACACACACACACACTCCCCTCTATCGCTAGGAAGGAAAGCAGTTAGGCAGAACAAATTCAGAGCTACATTTGTGACGAGTGTGCACTTTCTCAGAATGGGAAAGGCCACTGCAGTTGGCTGTTGGGGGGGATGAGGGCTGACGTGATTAGATGAGAGGCAACAGGAACTTCCTGGGTGGTCTATTACTCATGCCCCCGGGCACAAATTGTTATACTGCATCTTCCTATTTTATGTATATACAGTATGCTTGGATAACCCCCAATGAAAAAGTAATGATTGTTTAGATAGGTGCAATTGCCATGATATCTGAGAAATGAACCCGAATGTAATATCTGTGAGGCAGAATGTGAAATGGTGACACTGGATGTAGATTCATCTCAGTCCAATCATATCAACAGTGGAAATGAGCAGGATGGAACACAACATTTCCCACCAGCAACACTCAGTCATTCAGATAATGTGGTGAAACGTATTATCAATGTACTTCACAGACTCTTGCATTGCAGAAAGCAAAAAACACATTGTTCCACACACTTCTAGTGATGCTCCAAAACAGATTGTGAGGAGAGTCTGAGTAAACAAAGAAAAATATCAGGATAACAGAGAGGATGAGAGGAAGAGAAGGATGATGAGAAGAAAGAAAGAAAGAAAAGCGTATGACTCACCAGTAGAACCTCTTCACATGCTCATGAACCAGCGGCTATTTACTCCCAAAGTCCAGGGAGGCGTACAACTGTGAAGAAGAACATAAAAAAGAGAGACAGCTAACAACTCAGTCTACTTATCACAAGACAGGAAGTAAAGTGACCGTGGGCTTGAGTCATGGCAGGATATTGCTAGGGAAGAGCGTACCCGTGAGCAATATAGCGTGACTCTCTCCAAATTTAAATTAGTACTAGGAATAGATAAAGCACTTCATGTCCAAAACGTTTGTTGAAAAATAGGTTTAACATCATCATTTGCTTTTCATGGAACAGCAAGACCTTTTGTGGATTCCTATTGACAAAATTAAGTGGTGTGCATACATATGAAATTATGCATAAAACAAAAGGAAATCAGACTACAAATCCAGAATGCTACTGTTGTGACTTGATTTACATTAATCTGATGACTGTTATTTATTTAATCCACTAACTATGTTTAATTGTTACCTGATAAAATTAACCATGTAACAATTAACTCATTATGCATTTGGGGGACCACGGAAGAAGTTGTTTAAATGAGCTACCATCTCCCGAATTCAACTCTATAAGATATATAATCGATAACAGAAACTTAACTTTTTATGGGCAGGTGGGTCCCACCTGGCCAACATCTGGTGAAATTGCAGAGCATAAAATTCAAACTACAGAATTATAAATATTTAACTTTCATAAAATCACAAGTGTAATACATCAAAATAAAGCTTAACTTCTTGTTAATCCAGCCGCTGTGTCAGATTTCAAAAGGCTTTACGGCGAAAGCAAACCACGTGATTATCTGAGGACAGCGCCCCACATTCAAACACATGAAAAGCATATTTCAACCAGGCAGGTAAAAGTCAGAAATAGCGATATAAAAAATTCCTTACCTTTGATCTTCTTCTGTTAGCACTCCAAAAGGTCCCAGTTACATCACAAATGGTCATTTTGTTCGATAACGTCCTTCTTTATATCCATAAAAACTCAGTTTAGCTGGCGCGCTAAAGTCATAATCCACCCAGTTTCCCTCAATCAAAATGCATGCAAAATGAATCCCAAATGTTACTAAAAAACTTTTCCGAACAAGTCAAACAATGCTTATAATCAAACCTTAGGTTCCATAATACGTAAATAAACGACCAAATTTAAGATGAAGAATCGTCATTGTCTTTACCGGAGAAAAATACCAAAGAACGCGCTCTCTTCCACGAGCTTGGAAACACTACAGCCAAAACGGGAGCCACCTAGAAAACAACCATTTCTGGCTAATTTTTCCAAAAGCCAACCTGAAACTCTTTCTAAAGACTGTTGACATCTAGTGGATGCCCTAGGAACTGCAATTTGGGAGGACTTGGCCTTATAATAAAAGTGATAGCCATTGAAAATAGAGGTTGGCTGAGTTTTTTTTTGGGGGGGGGGGTTGTCCCTGGGGTTTTGCCTGCCATATCAGTTCTGTTATGCTCACAGATATAATTTTAACAGTTTTAGAAAGTGATTAGTGTTTCCTATCCAAATCTCCAAATTATATGCATATCCTAGCTTCTGGGCCTGAGTAACAGGCAGTTTACTTTTGTCACGAACTGGCTCAAAGCCCATAACAAAAGGGAGACAACGTGGAGATAAGGCGTAACAAAATATATATTTATTAACTAAAGCAACTAAGGAAAATATACAATGGTGTGTGTAATCAGTAATCAGTAGTGTAAGTGAGTGTTTTGCATGCATAAATGTGATAATGCAGGGTGTTGAAAAGATGCTAAAACAAACAACTCAAAAACCACCAAGAAACACAACAAAATCCATAAATGTGTCTGCAAGGAGAGAGTCTCCTCCATGAATGGGGAAGTGGTGTATTTATCCTGGGAGACACCGGGCCCAGGTGTTTCCCATGTAGCTGACAACCCTCCCAACTCCGCCCACCGACATCCTAATAAGGAAACAACAAAGAGAGAATACGGCAGACAGAGTGGGAGGGTCGTCACACTTTTTGGCACGCTTTTCATCCGGACGTCAAAATACTGCCCCCTACCCAAGAGAGGTTAATCATTACCTCATTTCATTCTCATTCTGAACAGTCGTAACTCTCTTGGATCTGCAAGAACCCCAACCTTTGCTCATCATTCACTACCACACAAATTGGTTTAATTATTTATTTACAAACAAACTAAATAATAACACAGAATACACATACACACTTACATGAGACAAAAGTCCCTGGACTGACAAGATATGACGGCTTACTAGACAGAGATGGAGAAAGGGGTGGGGAAAATTTATCGTGAACACATTCTAGGACTATCTTCACATTAATCATATACCTTGCACACAAACCTTTTCCCGTTTTGGAATAGGAAGCAATGAATGTATTTACGTGTTTGAATGCAGTAGTTCGTCATCTATCTCTGTTGAAACCAAACCTTATTTTTTGGTTTCAACAAAGCACATGCTCTGATTGTCCACCAGATATCACAATGTCCTTCTTCTTAGTTGTCCGGTCTCCAATGGGCAGTTTTTGTTCTGAACTTGTTCTTAACTCGTGTGGATAGTCAGAGTTTGAACCCCTTTACACAGACAGCGGGTATAATCTGGTGAGTTTATCTTCTTTACCTTGTGTTGTTTCAACCATTTCCCACATGTAGCTAACGCTCCACCTTTCCTGGTCTGATATGTTAATTCTAACCCAGTCCTTTTAAGCAATCTGGTCAAAAAGAGAGGTTCCATCAGTTAATGTGCAACGTATTCTCAAAACAATGACCTTATTAGAAAACTAAAATCACATTCCTATCTTAATGAAAATACTTCCATAATGTGTCATATTGTCTATAGCACGTATTGGATAGAAACTTGACATATACTGTGTGTACACTTTCCAAAATACAGTATTTTCATTATACTATTTTTATACAATTGTTTATGACAATAGACATTCATTATCCATGTCTACTTATTGACCATTTCCCACATTCGGATGTTAGAAATATTTGTTCTAGAGTTCACTTTTTGGACGTTAGAGTTTTTGGCTGGCAAAAGTCTCTCTAGACAAAAACATTCTGATCCTAATACTGAAGAGACAGAGAACGTTTGCCTTACAGCAGTGTGTGAAGGGTGACCATGCAGCAGCTCCCCCTGTGCTCTCCGTGGGAGAGAGAGAGGCCTGGTTACTGTCACCCCCCACAACTCATCAGTTTAATCTGACCATTTTGATCCTCACAGGACAGTCATGACACTACTGTAAATTTTGGATATATAGATATATATATATATATATATATATATATATATAATCTTCCAATGATATGCCTACAAATACGTCACAATGCTGTAGACACCTTGGGGAAACGACAGAAAGTATAGGCTCATTCCCGGCGCATTCACAGCCATATAAGGAGACATTGGAGCACAGCGCATTCAAAATCTGGGGCACTTCCTGTATGAAATTTCATCTTGGTTTCGCCTGTAGCATTAGTTCTGTGGCACTCACAGACAATATCTTTGCAGTATTGGAAACGTCAGAGTGTTTTCTTTCCAAAGCTGACAATTATATGCATAGTCGAGCATCTTTTTGTGACAAAATATCTTGTTTAAAACGGGAACGTTTTTTTATCCAAAAATTAAAAGAGCGCCCCCTATATCGAAGAAGTTAACTCATTAACCTGGGGCACCATGGGAAAACTAGGTTTGACTGGATTGGTCCTTTATCACCCCAATAGCACCCTAAGACATAATGGCAGAGTCTCATCCCAACGGAAAAAAGGACATGTGGAGTTATGGAAATGACAATGGCGTATTTTAGCCCCAGTGTCCCGAACAATTACTATAAGTCACCTTTACAACACCTAATTAAGCCTCCTGTACTCCAATTCAAACCACACCGGTTGACAGTGCCTTGGCTCTGACTAGAGCGGAAGAGGAGGTGAAAGGACAATTTTATGAAGCCAGGAAAATCCAGGACGATCCTATGGGGGGAGTATGTGAAAGTGTATGCAAATAAACCATCTGGATTGTTTGAACTGCCTGGGTGTTTGGGAATAAGAGGTCTCTACTACTGAAATAAGACTGTGTTCAGTCCCAAATGGCACCCTATTGCCTATATATTGCACTACTTTTGACCAGAGCCCCATAGGGAATAGGGTGCCATTTGGGATGTAAACTATGTCCATAGACTGTACAGTAGAGCTGATACTCTGTAATGAACTCCAGAGTTTGATGTAGTTAATTTAACAGTTGTGTTTAAAATTGATGAACAAATACTTGAAATGGAATTAGACCTGATGATACTGTATGGATGTCCATCACATTTGCTAGGTGCCATGCTGTCACTGCAGTAAGAATATGTTTAAATCCCAGTCTTATTGTCACACCCTGACCTTAGAGAGCCTTTTTATGTTTTCTTTTTTGGTTTGGTCAGGGTGTGATTTGGGTGGGCATTCTATGTTCTGATTTTCTATGTTTTCTATTACTTTGTGTTTGGCCGGGTATGTCTATCGTTGTCTCTGATTGGGAATCATACTTAGGCAGCCTTTTTCCCTATTCGTTTTGTGGTAGTTAACTTTGTTAGAGGCACTACAGCCCTGTTAAGCTTCACGGTCGTTCTGTTGGTGACATTCTAATAAAAAGGAATATGTATGCTCACCACGCTGCACCTTGGTCCGCTTCTTACGACGTCCGTGACACTTATAGATTAATAGACCTGTAATACATATTACAACACAGCATTACATCCTCACACAACTATGAATTGAGAAGGTAATAATCTTCAGAGTTTGAAAAATGAAATACACTTTAATGGCAACAGCATGTATTCTCATATAGCATACCGTAACGCAGTAAGTAGTAATGTAAGCAGAAAATCTCATGTTGCTAGTAGTATGCACTTGCCAAATAAAACAATTCTCATGAGATGAACTTCACACGTTAATGGAGCCCACTTTCCTATAAACCAATACCAATTCCCTCTCGCATTGCGGTGACGTATTACCCACCACCGTCCCTCAATGGATCTTAACGGGGCAGACATCTGCACTACCGCAGTTAAATAACAAATGATAGCAGCCGTTCAAACGGCCCTGCAACTGCTTTGGTTCACAATGTCACCAAATGTTTAATCTCTGGTGGGGAGGAGTGATGGCTGCTGAGCTCAGTCATCTATTCCGCTCGGTTGGATACGTTCTGCAAACTAGTCAACAACAACCTCAGCCTAGAAACCCATCCACCTTTTATAGGTGTAGTTTAGTGGTGCGTAAAGAGATTTTAAAAGGTTCATGTTATAGTGGAATAATGTGTTTGGATGTGTACGTATATTGCTTCTACATGTCTAAACTGTGAAAAAACCTGGTGATTCACAAGGCAAATAAATAATACCCAACTAAGTACTTAGGCTTGGTATGTCTGCATTGTTATCCAATTAGGAATAACTGCTCTGTGAAGTGCTATGAGGTAAATGCAGAGACAATGACACTATTAGTTCACTGCTAAATGCAATATGGGCCCTTATTACTCCATTGTGAAAGGCAATATGGAGGTCTGCATTGTCATGACAGTGTGTTTCAAATTAAAGTCTGTTAAAAGTTGTCCTGAGAAGACCTGCTGGATCCAGTGAACTGCAAGGGGAGCCGACCTTGAGTTGAGAAATGCACCTCGGTGGAGGGTGAGAAGGAGCATCCATTTTGGCTCTGGCTCAGTAACACCTTGCAGGGTCGCATCCAGATCGAAGATGGGTGGGGGAGGGGAAGCACTGCGGTGGTGGTGGAGGCCATTTTGGATTAGATCTGCACATACTGTTTGTGAGTTAATGGACAGGAGTCTGTTTTTAATGTGGAGAAACCAATTTGGGATCTGACTCCACAGCACCTTGCTGATCGCATCATGACAAAGTGGGCCTATGCACTGCAGTGGTGGAAACTGGGGAGGCCATTTTGACTCAAGATGAACATCCCCTTCGAGGATCAGTTTATGCGGAGGGGTGAAACTGCTGACGTAAGGAAGCCATTTTGTCATACAGTGTGTTCCATTGCAGAGTCTGCACCACATAATATAATACAACCACAGTTGGATACTAAACTTTTACTTCCTGGCTACAGGTCTGGGAACACACATAAGGGGCAGATGCTGCTTCTGCTAACACAACACAAGCTCTTAAATCAGAAAAATGGTTTACTGCTCTCTCTGTATTACAGTACATCTATTTAAGAATTGTTGATGTCAGAAACGGGAAGTTTTAAAATGAAGAATCATTATTGAGCAGCAGAAAGTTGTCAGCCATGGATAACAATGACAAGAGATCCTGTAAGCGAAAGCACTCTGGGATTTAGAAATGTACAGACTCCTATTAGACAAGGATTGATTTAAACCAGCTTATCTGAAGGAGACTCCTCCAACGAGAAGAGCTGAAACCCATCCACAGAAAGGCAATATCCCACATATTACTATTTTTACCACAGAATTGGAAATGCTAATGAATTTTTGTAAAGTAAATTTAATGCAAAAGAAGACAGAAAAACCTAAAATCTTGAGAATGTATTTTTTCCTATTATGTTCTCGCTCTGCATACTTTATTGAGACGGATGTCCCCCGTTGCATTTGGGCTAACGTTCAGCGATGATACGATTCTGTGTATAAAATAATGTACGGCATACATTTGCATCCTTAAGGCGGATTAAGACAAGCAATGTTTCCATATAGAAGGACTGGAGGGACTGTGTGGCTTGCTCAAAGATGCTGTTTCCTACCATTTCCTCCATTGTGTCCTTCTGCTGGCCAGCTAAGTGCCAACAGCCAACATTCGGACAAATATTTATTTGTGGCCTGTATGTTTTGAAAAGCAAAAACAATGGCAAGTGACAAATGTTGGAGAAGCCTAATCGACAAGGTTAATGAGGTAGAAAGTGTCAAGAGAACAACCGTATATGTGATTTTTAGGATATAACACCTTAGCGAGTTGCAACATTTTACCTCTCCCTGAGCCTCCTCGCAACACAACTTAGTTCTGCCACTAAAGTTATGTGCCCATTTTTCTCGACAGTCAGAGTGTTATTTTCTCATTTCCCAGCCTGCCTCTCGTATCCAGACGGATAATACCTTCAAATCCTAAGACCCTGACAGACTGACGCGGGTTTATCCAGATGTGGGCCGCACTTGTTCAGTATGATCCCTGTGAAACCAGGAGAAGCCAAACTATCCCTCTGACATTTTCACATGCCCTTGATGAGTATGGTTTACTCTGGGCCGCACTCAACTCCTGTTCATGACTTTATCTGAATAACTTAGAGAGGATGATAGGAGGGGGGAAGGGAGGATAAGGGTCAATCTATCACTCTACTCAGGATGAGAGAAAAGGTACACGGTACATTTCAGGCTGTTCCCGCTTTCATTATTCAGCCCCCATTACTTTAATTTGCTCCTCATCCAAAATGCACCCTGATGTTTCTTAAAATCACTATTCTTATACTTCCATGTCACCTTGCTCTCTAAGTAAGTGTACGGCACAGTTGAACAACATGTTGTATCCTGTTGGGTTTCAGAGGCTATTTCCTTCTAACCTTTACCTGCGTCACACAAGTATACTACAAAGTAGGCTGGACTGTGACATATTGGCAACATTATCTACAATGTTTGTGTCATACTCAATACAATTCAAACATACGAGTACATGGAATATACCAAATTCAAAGGGTGATGTTGCTATATTGTATTTTGTACGTCCGATTACTACTAAACAATAGATTTGTATTTAAAGCTGGAATACTCAACAGTGAAACTGCCATTTCTGTTTGCAATATTACAAGAACAAAGAAGTTACTTCAAACAATGAATACTGTTTTGTTTTTCTGTGATGTCATTGCAAGCACAATAGAACAGCAGAGTATGTACTGTGATTTCTTTTTACTGCGATGCTGGATGTTCCTCTCCTCAGTTACTTCAACTAAACAAAAGCAATAACACATGTGCTGAGAGGAACAGTGGCACTGTTTCACCTTATGGGGAGTTCAGCTTTACAATAAGCTTGGGACTATATCTTTTTATATATAGACATATTGGTTTATGTTCATCGTGGTGGCACGATGAGCATGTTAAAACCCCTACAGACATGTTATGAATGCACAAGCAGTGGTTAACGTGACAACCATCTTGCCATGGAACTCCAATGGGGTTTCCTAACACATAGTGAATGAACTAACAGCAACAGCATTATACCACAACTGAAAAAGGTCTCTGTCAACTTCAGTCACCTATTAGCATTGGTCAACCTGTAGATTAATTCAACTTAACACATTATGCCAAAGACAACAAAATGCCACGAGGACGTAATTAGTGATATTTTCTTTTGAGAAACGAGATTGTGCCACTACTCTTCAGGACATTTGGTAGATTTTCTCTGAGAGCGGATAGGTGGAAACCGCATAACGACGAGACACTGAGTTTCACAACTGTTTATAATTTTTTTAGCTCCTGGGCAAGTTTTGATCTTTTGGGGAATATGTGGGCGGCAGGGTAGCCTAGTGGTTAGACCGTTGGACTAGCAGCCGAAAGGTTGCAAGTTCAAATCCCCGAGCTGACAAGGTACAAATCTGTCGTTCTGCCCCTGAACAGGCAGTTAACCCACTGTTTCTAGGCCGTCATTGAAAATAAGAATTTGTTCTTAACTGACTTGCCTAGTTAAATAAAGGTAAAATAAATATGTGGGGGTGTGGATTTCGGATACGACCAGTGGTGGACAAAGTACCCAATTATCATACTAAAGTAAAAGTAACGGTTGTCAAAAATAAAAACAGAAAAGTAAAGTACAGATACTGAGATACACACTCTGACTTCTGTCTGCAGCAGAGGAGAAGAGGGGGATTCAAAAGGCAGGGACAGGGAGAAACAAGAGAGGAAGTGGGAGAGTTGAAATAAACACACAGACACACACTCACCTCGCCTGCATACACACCGTACACCACTCATATGACTTGACAGACGATTACCAATAAACTGACAGCTCCTCCACATAAAGGTTATGACGCCTCTGAAACATCAAAGCCTTCAGGTGATTGGATAGGAGTTCTAAACACACCCTGTGGACGTGTGGTCTTCACCAACAGCAAGGAGGGCTACTCATAAGACATAACCCACTGCCCAATAACCCAATATCTGTGTAAAGGTAGCCTGATGTATCCTTGCATAGCACAGGTTCCAATTCAGGTCACAATGCCATTTAGCAATCTCTAGGCATTTACATTTGTTGGGTGACATGAAAATAAAGCTTATTGGCCTCATACACAAGTAGTGGGTTTGGTGTATAAAGAAAGATGCATATGAAGAGAGGAACCACATACTGACTGTAAAATATGGTGGTGGATCGTTGATGTTATGGGGATATTTGGCATCCACTGGTCCTGGGGTCCTTGTTAAGGTCAACGCATAATGAACTTTACCCAGTACCAGGAATCTTTTGTCAAAAGCATGGTTGACCTCTGCCAGGAGGCTGAACCCGGGCCACAAGTGGATTTTCCAGCAAGACAATAACCCCAAGTACACAATAAAATCACAAATAAATGGTTAATTGACCACAAAAATCAACATTTTGCAATAACCATCTCAGTCTCCAGGCGTCAACTCGATTGTGGTTTGAATTGAAAAGGCAGTCCAAAAACTGGGGCTTTGAACTTAATACTGGGGCTCCCGCGTGGTGCAGCGGTCTAAGGCACTCTATCTCCATGTTATAGGTGTCAGTTTGAATCCAGACTGTATCACAACTGACTATCATTGAGAGTCACATAGGGTGGAACACAATTGGCCCAGCATCGTCCAGGTTTGGCCGTCTTTGTAACAAAATATTTTTTCTTAACTGACTTGCCTAGTTAAATACAAAATTAAAAAAAAAAAATGAAAAGGCCGGGACATGATGAAAAACCAAAAGGATGTCACACCTCCACCAAATCACCAAAGGAACACAGGTGTATGGTAAGAGAGGCCTAGCAACGACAAAAAGGTGTGTTTCTTACACACACTACAATCTGTTTCCTTGTTGTTGGCACATTGGCTGCTCACTCCACTCTCTATAATGATGGGGCTCGGGGAAATACTGCCCCCTTTGGATGAATTGTGTGCCCAAAGTAAACTTTAAAAAAAAATGTCAAAAATTGCTAATATATGCATATAATAATTATTATTGAATAGAAAACACTCTAAAGCTTCTAAAACCGTTCGAATTATGTCTATATGTAAAGCAGAACTCACAGGGCAGCCATTCTCCCAAACTCTCTCTCTCTCCTAAGAAAGTTGCTCCAACTTTGACGTCATGGCCCCCACCCTTCCCAACCAGCTACGGATCTGGGAACAGTTTCTATTTCTTCAGCGCACTCTCGTCTTTCAATGAGACGTGGAACGGAGAAAATAGCACGAGCTTTGACTGCTTGGCGGGCAAAATTCTGAGGTGTCACGAGTTGGAAAAGGGTCTTTTTTTTCCAGCTTGCCTGAAGAGAGTTCGTTATGTTTGATTTAATCGGCAATTGTTTTGTACGTTAAAAACATCCTAAAGCTTGATTCTGCACTTAGTTTGACCAGTTTAGTCGACATATAATATGTAAATTTGAAGTTTTGATGCGCAATTTTCATGATCAGAAGTCCTTTTGGGGTAATTCACCTGAAGATGTTAGCTTTTGCTAATACAAAGACACACCAACAGCAACCAAACGTTATATTAGGTAAGTATAACTCCTTCCACGACATTCTTGTCGAAGACCATCAAAGGTAAGGGAATATTTATGTTATAAAATTGTGTTTTTGTCGAATCCAACATAGTAGAGAAATAATGCTAATGGCTGAGCGCCGTCTCAGATTATTGAATAGTGAACGAATTCTGTAACGTTAAAAATAAATGTAACACAGCGTTTGCATTAAGAAGAAGTGTATCTTTCTAAATATATGTAGAACATGTATATTTAGTCAAAGTTTATGATGTTTATTGCTGTTATCTGGCGTTAGCTGCCGGAGATATTTATAATTCCTCCTCCATTTCTGCTGCATTTTTTGAACATGGCTCAATGTAAATGGAGATTTATGGATATAAATGGCATATTATTGAAAAAAACATAAATGTACTGTGTAACATGTGCTATTACTGTCATCTGATGAAGATTTTCAAAAGGTTAGTGAATTATTTTTCTTTTAATCCTGCGTTTGTGATTGTGCTATTTTGCATAGCCATGTGGCTACATATTGTATGTTTTCCTAGTGGTGGTTTAACATAAATATGTGCTATGTTTTTGCTGTAAAACATTTTAAAATTCTGACATGCTGGGTAGATGAACAATGTGTTTATCTTTCATTTAAGCTATTGGACTTGCTTAATGTGTGGAGGTTAAATATTTTTAAGAATATTTTTGCTTTCCCTGCGCCACCGTTTGGGCTGAAGGGGGGGGGGGTGTTTCCAGTTGGAAACCTGTAGCCCCATCAGGTTTTAACAGCACACCTCCATCCATGTGTTGTTGTGACAATTAATATCCATTAATATAGTAGCTCCCCCCTGATTATGCTCTCAATCTCTCCTCACTGTATCCGTAATTTCCCTTTGATTTCAGTCCTCTGTTCTCTCCTCTTCGTTGTGCCAGTAAATGCCAAATCTGCATCGCCATGCATCCTATTGAGTTTAAGTTCCACCAGGCCTGTGCTTTCTAGTTGAGTCTAGTTTAAGTTTTGTGTTTGTGTGTATGGATGCATACCAGGCCTGTGCTTTAGCTCTGTATGTTTTCGAACAGGTGTGTGTGTGTTTGTTTTGTGTGTGTTTGTTTTGTGTGTGTTTGTTTTGTGTGTGTTTGTTTTGTGTGTGTGTGTGTGTGTGTGTGTGTGTGTGTGTGTGTGTGTGTGTGTGTGTGTGTGTGTGTGTGTGTGTGTGTGGGTGGGTGGGTGTGCGTCGGCATACCTAGAAGATACATTCTCCAGCTTTAACCTCACCAGGAAGACCCTCCTCCACAACACATTCTCCAGCTTTATCCTCACCAGGAATACCCCCCTCCGCAACACCATTTAGTTATAGTCTATTGTATTTTAATCTATTGGGCTCTGAGCCATCATTCCCACACTTGTCTAATGACACTAATCCTGCTATCTGCAACAGGCAACAAACCTAACGCAGAAAAGGGGCCAATCAAATCAACCATACGCTATGTAGGGCAAGTGAGTAAGAGACTGGAGAAGTCACAAATAAACCTGAGAAACACTGATGCTTTATTCTAGCAGCGCTGTCTGGCAATACAGATTATTTCCCCCAGTGGAAGGAATTACAAATAACCCAAATGGGGTTTAGGCGGTGTGTAGGGTTGCCTACAATGTAATTGCGGTGCTGGGTGACCAGGCTGCAAATAGTGTATGCAGACTCCAAACGCATTGGTTTTGATATATTTAATTACATTAGCTGGAAACTGTAAGCTTGTTTGACCGTGTGAAGAAATGTGACTTCTTTCTGTTGATACATTCGAAGTGAAACGTTTTTGCTCACTTTTTTCAAAGGTTTGAAAGGAAGTGTGAATAAATGCATCGCTAACATGTCAACTATCTGATTTGGTTGTTGTACAGAATGCGGTAGACTGACGTTCTTCATCTGACATTGTGCGTCTGAGTGGGAGACTACAGGGGGCTGACAGGAACATTATTTGGGGATAACAAAGTTATGTCAGACACCTGGGGTTCTCCTCTTGACATACCCAAAACCAATTGATTACAACACCAGGAACCTGAATAAGGGTATTAAACACAGAGACTGGTGCTGAGGGAAATAAGGTTGAACTTAAACAGGATAGATAGTTAGGCTTCGTCATAGATTGGCAATAGATAAATGGATATAAACTGGATCTTTTAGTACAGTCAATGTACGTTGGTTTTCTCTGATAATGTCATTTTATCTACACTAGCAGCTTAGGTGAATTGTCTGCTCTCATAAACACTTCTAACTACATCATGAAACCAAAATCAAAACCACATATCCCCAAGTGACCACAGTAACTGCAGTGTGTACTCAATACTTGAACTCAACGGTCCCACCAAGTTAACTTTTTGATGAACATATACTTTACACAATACATTAGGGACCCAAAGCCTTGTCTCGCAGGTCCAACGTGGTGTGTGAGCCGAGATGCAATATGTTAAAAATGGAAAACAAGTCGAGTTGACTTGTGGTTTTTAAAAGGTTCATCTTCACATCTCCCTTGAGACTTGCAGCTCAATTTCCAGCCCACTTTCCAGCTCACACTCTCAAACACCTAGATGTCCTGAACGCAGCTCACTCTCTAGATCCCAATCACCTGAATTCTGATCACCTGTTCACACACCTGCATGTCATTATCACACACTATTTAGTTCAGTTCTTTGCACCCTATCGCTGTGAGGTATTGTTTGTTTTGTGACACACGTCTTTCAGAGCGTTCGGTGTCCCATGAGTTACTCCTCCTGTGTACAATAGTTTATGCCTGCCTCACTAACGATGCATTTTTGCCTTAACCTGCCTTCTTCCGATGGCATTGAGGAGTGCAGCACATAAATCACTGGCTTTATCAATAAGTGCATCGATGATGTAATCCCCACAGTGACTGTACGTACATACCCCAACCAGAAGCCATGGTTTAAAGGCAACATCCACACTGAGCTAAAGGGTAGACCTGCCGCTTTCAAAGAGTGGGACTAACCCGGACGCTTATAAGAATTCCCACTATGCCCTCTGAGGAACTATTAAACAGACAAAGCATCAATGCAGGACTAAGATTGAATTGTACAACACCAGCTCTGACGCTCGTCGGATGTGGCAGTGCTTGCAAACCATTACGGACTACAAAGGGAAGCACAGCCGGGAGCCACTCAGTGACATGAGCCTTTCAGACGAACTAAACGGCTATGCTCGCTTCGAGGCAAGCAACACTGAGGCATTCATGAGCGCATCAGCTGTTCTGGACAACTATGTGATCACGCTCTCCGTAGCCAATGTCAGTCAGACCTTTAACCTGACTAGGAAATGCGTTCCGCTAGCAGAATTGCAAAGTATTTATTTTCAATATTTAACTTTAACTTCTTGCGTCGAGCAATCCCGGATCCGGGATCCTATTTATAGCCTCAAGCTCATTAGCATAACGCAACGTTAACTATTCATGAAAATCGCAAATGAAATGAAATAAATATATTTGCTCTCAAGCTTAGACTTTTCTTAACAACACTGTCATCTCAGATTTTCAAAATATGCTTTTCAACCATAGCTAAACAAGCATTTGTGTAAGAGTATTGATAGCTAGCGTAGCATTTAGCGGGCAACATTTGCACAAAAAAACAGAAAAGGATTCAAATAAAATCATTTACCTTTGAAGAACTTCGGATGTTTTCAATGAGGAGACTCAGTTACATAGCAAATGTTCAGTTTTTCCTGAAAGATTCTTTGTGTAGGAGAAATCGTTCCGTTTTGTACATCACGTTTGGGTACCAAAAAACCCAGAAAATTCAGTCATCAAAACGTCAAACTGTTTTCCAAATTAACTCCATAATATCGACTGAAACACGGCAAACGCTGTTTAGAATCAATCCTCAATGTGTTTTCCACATATCTCTTCATTGATATATCATTCGTGGTAGTCTACTTTCGTTTGGAAAAAGACGTGCAGTTGAAGATGACGCACCAATTTCGACAGAGGACACCGGGCGGACACCTGGCAAATGTAGTCTCTTATGGTCAATCTTCCAATGATATGCCTACAAATACGTCACAATGCTGCAGACACCTTAGGGAAACGATAGATCGGGCAGGCTCATTCTTTGCGCATTCACAGCCATATAAGGAGACAATGAAAAACAGAGCCTCAAAAATCCTGCTCATTTCCTGTTTGAAGTTTCATCTTGGTTTCGCCTGTAGCATCGGTTCTGGGGCACTCACAGACAATATCTTTGCAGTTTTGGAAACGTCAGAGTGTCCTCTTTCCAAAGCTGTCAATTATATGCATAGTCGAGCATCGTTTTGTGACAAAATATTGCGCTTTAAACGGGCGTTTAAACATTTTTTTTTATCCAATAATGAAATAGCGCCCCCATAGATGCAACAGGTTAATCAAATCAGAAGTTCAATACAGCAAATGAAAGCAAAACCTCTTGTTAATCTAGCCACCATGTCAGATTTAAAAAAAAGTTTTTACTGGGAAAGCAAACCATGCGAATATCGATCAGTAGACAAAACATTACGAACAGTTACCAGCCAAGTAAATTAGTCACAAGTCAGAAATAGCAGTAAAATTCATCATACTAAAGGTTGACGAAACAAATTGTCTTTGTCAGGATGTTGTCAGGCGTGAAGGACGCTACTGGGGCATGGACCACCAAAAATGTCCCCATTCCAGCTCCTGTGAAGGACTACAACAAGAGCATGGGAGGTGTAGACCTATCAGATGCACTGATAGGCTACTATAATGTTCTCCACAAAACCATGAAATGATACAAGACATTGTTTTGGTGAATGCCTTCATACTCCAGAAGGAAATGGCTAAGGGCTGTGGACAGCCCCCCATCTCACAGCTAGCCTTCAGAGAGCTGCTCATCCAGGAGCTTGCTAGCTACAGCAAGACTTTATGTCCCTTCTACCTCTGTCCCTTCTGCTCCAACCAGTGGTGTTCACATGCCAAAATTCATCATTGCAGGCAGGAATGTGCCTCAGGGCAAAAAGGGCTCAGTAGGGAGGCTTCGTTGTCTGTGCCACAAGAAATCCCCTGGCACCTGCACCAACCTGTTCAGTGACCCTCTGCTTCACACCAGAAAGAGACTGCTATGGGCTATGGCATCAGCAGCACAATATTGCATAGAAGACTGAGGGTATTCACATTATTGTACATTGAAAGTTTAAATAGTTACCTTTGTTACTTTTTGAAATATTCATTTATTTATTCCAATTTTTTTGAAACCTTTTTTGAGGGGGTATGTTAGAATACATTTTTTGTATATAGGTATTTGCATCAACGGATCACTGCACCAATTTGGCCACTTGGGTACATTTGGGAAGCTTGTGAGGGACACCTGGGTGTCTTCATGCTCAATGGCATGTACCTAACTCATTCCTGAAGGTATCTGTCTGAAACTTTGGTCAAATACTCACTTATGTTCTTATTTGCAATTATCCCCAGGATCATATCTGACTGTTTGTCTGTTCTTGTTCATTTCAAAGATGAAACAAAATTAAAACAGAAAACATTGATTATTCCCTTGTATTGTCTTCTACCAGATCTATTGTGTTATATTCTCCTACATTCAATTCACATTTCCACAGACTTCAGAGTGTTTCCTTTCAAATGATACCAAGAATATGCATATCCTTGCTTCTGGACCTGAGCTACAGGGTATGTTTTCAGGTGGAAATTGAGAAAGACTGGAGGGCAATCCTTAACAAGTTAACTTTTTATGGATGCAGGGGCAGTATTGAGTAGCTTGGATGAAAGGTGCCCATTGTAAATTGCCAGCTCCTCAGTCTCAGTTGCTAATATATGCATATTAGTATTGGATAGAAAACACTCTGAAGTTTCTGAAATTGTTTGAATTATGTCTGAGTATAACAGAACTCATATAGCAGGCAAAAACCTGAGAAATTCCACTTCCTGTTTTTTTTCTGGGGGTGGCAGGTCTTCAACCAAGCTCTCATTGAAATTACAGCGAGCTATGGATGAGTTCACTTCCTACGCCTTCACTAATGTGAAGGGGGGTCGAATGACACAGGAAATAGTCACCACTGCAACGAGTTGACCATGCTGTCACTATGTGAGTTCACAGGGGAAGAACCTGCGTTCCACCGCTCATTTGAAGTCATTCTAATTCTCTGGTTGGAACGTTATTCAAGATGTATGTAAATCAAATCAAATCATTTGTCACATACACATGGTTAGCAGAGTGTAGCGAAATGCTTGTGCTTCTAGTTGCGACAATGCAGTAATAACCAACAACTAATCTAATTAACAATTCCAAAACTACTGTCTTATACACAAGTGTAAGGGGATAAAGAATATGTACATAAAGATATATGAATGAGTGATGGTACAGAGCAGCATAGGCAAGATACAGTAGATGGTATCGAGTACAGTATATACATATGAGATGAGTATGTAAACAAAGTGGCATAGTTAAAGTGGCTAGTGATACATGTATTACATAAGGATGCAGTACATGATATAGAGTACAGTATATACGTATACATATGAGATGAATAATGTAGGGTATGTAAACATTATATTAGGTAGCATTGTTTAAAGTGGCTAGTGATATATTTTACATCATTTCCCATCAATTCCCATTATTAAAGTGGCTGGAGTTGAGTCAGTGTGTTGGCAGCAGCCACTCAATATTAGTGGTTGCTGTTTAACAGTGTGATGGCCTTGAGATAGAAGCTGTTTTTCAGTCTCTCGGTCCCAGCTTTGATGCACCTGTACTGACCTCGCCTTCTGGATGATAGCGGGGTGAACAGGCAGTGGCTCGGGTGGTTGTTGTCCTTGATGATCTTTACTGCCTTCCTGTAACATCGGGTGGTGTAGGTGTCCTGGAGGGCAGGTAGTTTGCCCCCGGTGATGCGTTGTGCAGACCTCACTACCCTCTGGAGAGCCTTACGGTTGTGGGCGGAGCAGTTGCCATACCAGGCGGTGATACAGCCCGCCAGGATGCTCTCGATTGTGCATCTGTAGAAGTTTGTGAGTGCTTTTGGTGACAAGCCAAATTTCTTCAGCCTCCTGAGGTTGAAGAGGCGCTGCTGTGCCTTCTTCACGATGCTGTCTGTGTGTGTGGACCAAAAACATTTATATAAACAACATTCTAAAGATTGATTCAGTACATCGTTTGACATGTTCTACTGACTGTTACGGAACTTTTGGACATTTCGTCACGTTATAGTGGACCTGCTTTGTGACTTTGGAATTGTTTACCAAACGCGCTAACCAAAGTAGCTAATTGGGCATAAATAACGGACATTTTCGAACAAATCATGCATTTATTGTGGACCTGGGATTCCGAGGACTGCATTCTGATGAAGTTCATCAAAGGTAAGGAAACATTTATCATGTATTCTCTGGTTTCTGTTGACTCCAACATGCCGGCTAATTTGGCCTCTGTTCCGAGCGCTGTCTCAGATTATTGCATGTGTTGCTTTTTTCGTAAACATGTTTTGAAAACTGACATAGCGGTTGCATTAAGGAGAGGTACATCTATAATTCTATGTCTATAACTTGTATTATCATCCACATTTATAATGAGTATTTCTGTTGAAACGATGTGGCTATGCAAAATCACTTGATGTTTTTGGAACTAGTGAATCTAAATAGCCAATGTAAACTCAGATTTCTTTATATAAATATGACCTTTATCAAACAACATGCATGTATTGTGTAACATGAAGTCCTATGAGTGTCATCTGATGAAGACAATTCAAGGTTAGTGATTAACCTCTAGCGTCAAGCAATCCCGTATCCGGGAGCGTAATCATAGCCTCAAGCTCATTAGCATAACACAACATTAACTATTCATGAAAATCGCAAATGAAATGAAATAAATATATTGGCTCACAAGCTTAGCCTTTTGTTAACAACACTGTCATCTCAGATTTTCAAAATATGCTTTTCAACCATAGCTACACAAGCATTTGTGTAAGAGTATTGATAGCTAGCATAGCATTAAGCCTAGCATTCAGCAGGCAACATTTTCACAAAAACAAGAAAAGCATTCAAATGAAATCATTTACCTTTGAAGAACTTTGGATGTTTTCAATGAGGAGACTCTCAGTTAGATAGCAAATGTTCAGTTTTTCCAAAAATATTATTTGTGTAGGAGAAATCGCTCCGTTTTGTTCATCACATTTGGCTAAGAAAAAAGAAAAGAAAATTCAGTCATTACAACTCCAAACTTTTTTCCAAATTAACTCCATAATATCACAGAAACATGGCAAACGTTGTTTAGAATCAATCCTCAAGGTGTTTTTCACATATCTATTCGATCATAAATCATTCGTGGCAGTTGCCTTTCTCCTCTGAACCTAATGGAAAAGTGGACGCAGCTGGAGATTGCGCAATAATTTCGACAGAGGACACCAAGCAGACACCTGGTAAATGTAGTCTCTTATGGTCAATCTTCCAATGATATGCCCACAAATACGTCACAATGCTGCAGACACCTTGGGGAAACGGCAGAAAGTGTAGGCTCATTCCTGGCGCATTCACAGCCATATAAGGAGACATTGGAACACAGCGCATTCAAAATCTGGGGCATTTCCTGTATGAAATTTCATCTTGGTTTCGCCTGTAGCATTAGTTCTGGGGCACTCACAGACAATATCTTTGCAGTTTTGGAAACGTCAGTGTTTTCTTTCTAAAGCTGTCAATTATATGCATAGTCGAGCATCTTTTCGTGACAAAATATCTTGTTTAAAACGGGAACGTTATTATCCAAAAATTAAAAGAGCGCCCCCTATATCGAAGAAGTTAATTTTATCTTTATTTCTGATTTTTGTGAATGCTAAATTTCTCTGGAAAATGGCTGTGTTTGTTGTGGTTTGGTGGAGACCTAACAATCGTTTGTAGTGCTTTTGTTGAAAAGCCTATTTGAAATCAGAAACTTTGGTTGGATTAACAACAAGATTAACTTTAAAATGACATAAAACACACGTATGTTTTAGGAATTGTAATTATGAGATTTGTAGTTTGAATTTGGCGCCCTCTATTTTCACTGGTAGTTATCATATCGATCCCGGTATTGGGATTGTAGCCATAATAAGTTAAACAGGTCAACATTCACAAGGTCGCATGGCCAAATGGATTACCAGGATGTGTACTTCGAGCATGTGCTGACCAACTGGCAAGCTGTCTCTGACTGAGTCTGTAATACCGACATGTTTCAAGCAGACCATCATAGTCCCTGTGCCCAAAAACACCAAGGTAACCTGCCTAAATAACTACTGACCCTTAGCACTCGCTTGGACAGGTCACAGTTCTAAATGAGAAATTGTTCTCAACTTGCCTACATGGTAAAATAAAGGTGAAATTAAAAAACGTCTGTAGCCATGCAGTGTTTTGAAAGGCTGTTCATGGCTCACATCAAAGCCATTATCCCAGACACCCTAGACCCACTCCAATTTGCATACCGAACAAACAGATATGCAATCTCTATTGCACTCCACACTGCCCTTTCTCATTTTTACAAAAGGAATACCTACATGAGAATGTTATTCATTGACTACAGCTCAGCGTTCAACACCATAGTGCCCTCAAATGTCATCACTAAGCTAAGGACTAAACACCTCCCTCTGCAACTGGATCCTGGACTTCCTGATGGGCCACTTCCAGGTGGTAAGAGTAGGGAACAAAACATCAGGCACGCTGATCCTTAACAGTGGGGCCTCTCAGGGTTACATGCTCATATTCTCCCTGTTCACCCATGACTGCATGGCCAAGAACGACGACACAACCGTGGTAGGCCTGATCACCGGCAAAGATGAGAGAGCCTATATGGAGGAGGTCAGAGACCTGGCAGTATGGTGTGTCGTGTCTTTAGTATCATTGAAGCTGAAGACAATTGATTTGATAAAATAACACTGTAATTATTATTACGTGATTAAACTAATCATGTAAATTTCATTAACTAGGAAGTCAGGGCACCACAGAAACTTCAGATTACAAAGTTATAATTTTCTGAATATAACTCTTCAGATATTACAATATCTGATCAATTAGTCTTTTGTTAATTAATTATTCTTTACTTTACAGTACTTTATCAGTCACATTTCAAACGTCGTAGAAGTCTTAGTTATCTGCACGAATCCAGCCTAAACTATGAATCATCCATGCACCAATTGGCATATTAATGTATTTAGTAACTAACTAAATAATGACAAAAATGCATAACAAACAGTAGATATTGTTTACTAACAACGATAGGGAAGATCCCCGAGTGGGCTAAACCGATATGGCGGCTTGGTAAACAAAGGAAAGGGGGTGTGGACTGATGAAGGAGCGGGAAAGACACATGGATTCATTAACACAGTCTATAATTATATACATTGAAAAGCTAATCCTTCGAACATGAACAGCCGCTCATTCGAGAATAATTCAGAAATATTCTCATAGAATAGGTGTTTCGGCGGTTGTCGGTACTCGCATCCTAGGTTTACATCATTTCTAGCTGCAGTCTAGTAATTTGTATCTAAGATTTGCTCTTATTCTGTAGGGATCGATGGTCTCAGAGTTTCACCATTTCCAGCAGTGTATTCCAACCAATTCTCCCCGCGGTGTGGTTAGGAATTCAACAACCATTGCAACCTTAGCTTACACTTGGGTTTGCGTGGTCTTAACTATTCGCAAACATAGCTCACGCTGGGGGATTGCTTAGTCTGATGTGAATTTCCTCAGGAGTGGGCTTTATTTGTAACAATAGAAAAGGGCAGTCCCATGACGCCAGATCATGTCTGTGCTCAAAGGGGCGTGGCCACTGACTAGTTAAACTTTACAGGAATACAATTCTCTCAAATAAAATAATAACATCACATTCCATCATTTCACAAATAGTTTCATTTTATGCAAGAATTAGATGCAAACTCCAAAATTGAGAAATGTACACATTGAGATAAAGTTGAGTGTTTCCTGTCCTTCATGAGGTCACCAAATAAAACACACTCAACATAACTGTCCCTTAGGTGTCCATGGACCATTCCCACACTCTCAAAAATTGACATTTTGTTTAATTCTCCAATTTTGGGGAATTAGGATTTCGGCCAAGTGAAGTAATTTGTTCACTCTGTGGTCTCTCTCTCTCTCTCTCTCTCTCTCTCTCTCTCTCTGCATGACCAGGGGGAGAGAGTCTCCGCATGGAATATATGGCCTGAGATAACAGAACCTGGGTGTAGGAGAGAGTGAGAGAGGGGCAAGCCATGATCTACACCCAGCAAGGGCCACGCCATGACAGGTGCCAGGATAACAACCTCTCCCTCAGCGTGATCAAGACAAAAGAGATGATTGTGATCTACAGGAAAAGGAAGACCGAGCACGCGCCCATTCTCATTGACGGGGCTGCAGTGGAGCAGGTTGAGAGCTTCAAGTTCCTTGGTGTCCACAATACCAACAAACTATCATGGTCCAAAAGCACCAAGACAGTTGTGAAGGGGGCTCGACAACTCCTATTCCCCCTCAGGAGACTGAAAAGTCTTGTTATGGGTCCTCAGATCCTAAAAATATGATATAGCTGCACCGTCGAGAGCATCCTGACTGGCTGCGTCACCGCCTGGTATGGCAACTGCTCGGCAACTGCTCAGAGGGTGATGCGTACGGCCCAGTACATCACTGGGGCCAAGCTTCCTGCCATCCAGGACCTCTATACCAGGCGGTGTTAGAGGAAGGCCCTAAAAATTGTCAGAGTCCAGCCACCCTAGCCGTAGCCTGTTCTATCTGCTACTGGACGACAAACGCTACCGGAGTACCAAGTCTATGTCCAAAAGGCTTCTTAACAGCTTCTAACCCTAAGCCATAAGATTCCTGAACAGCTAATCAAATGGCTACCTGGACTATTTGCATAAGCTGCTGCTACTCTCTGTTTATAATCTATGCATAGTCACTTTACTTCTAACTACATGTACATATTACCTCAATTACCTTGACTAATCTGTGCCCCTGCCACATTGACTCTGTACCATTACCCCCTGTATATAGCCTTGCTGTTGTCATTTTATTGTTGCTTTTTAATTATTAGTTATTTTTCTTCTTTTTACTTCTTTTTTTACTGACTTTTTTTTTTACAACAAACTCTATTGTTGCTTGTAAGTAAGCATTTTACTGTAAGGTCTTACACCAGCTGTATTTTCTCACGTGACAAATAACATCTCATTTGATTTTAATACTGAAGTCAATTAGGTGACTTGAACAGTTTAAAAGACCCAGATGAACACAGACAAACAAGAAGAAAAAAAAGTTCTGTATTATATTGAGTTGTATCCATACTTTCTACTCTTCTTTTTTGAGACTTGTCACAGATGCTCTTAATTGTATCGCCCTTCGTCAGAGAGAGAGAGAGGAACAGCTACATCAATAGTAATCATGTCTTTACCCTGAGCACACGTTCTGAGATAAGTCAAGATAGGTCACCCAGACTTCTAGAACTCGAAATAGAACAGTATACTCCAGACATTGAGGAAAGAGATAAAGGTTGATCTGCATTGAATACAAAAAAAGACTGAAGACAAATATTAATGTGATCTGACAAAGCCTGAAAGACTGCTGTTTGAATATAGAAAAATATATGATCTAATATGATCTACTTTATTAATCACCATTGGATTCCATGTTGCATCAATGCTTAATGAATCATTTAATCAGCATTGTACTTATCTCGTCTGAGAGTGTTCCATGTCCACAAAGGTATGTTGTCTGCGAGTGTTCCATGTCCACAAAGGTATGTTGTCTGCGAGTGTTCCATGTCCACAAAGGTATGTTGTCTGCGAGTGTTCCATGTCCACAAGGTATGTTGTCTGCGAGTGTTCCATGTCCACAAAGGTATGTTGTCTGAGAGTGTTCCATGTCCACAAAGTTATGTTGTCTGCGAGTGTTCCATGTCCACAAAGGTATGTTGTCTGCGAGTGTTCCATGTCCACAAAGGTATGTTGTCTGCGAGTGTTCCATGTCCACAAAGGTATGTTGTCTGCGAGTGTTCCATGTCCACAAAGGTATGTTGTCTGAGAGTGTTCCATGTCCACAAAGGTATGTTGTCTGCGAGTGTTCCATGTCCACAAAGGTATGTTGTCTGAGAGTGTTCCATGTCCACAAAGTTATGTTGTCTGCGAGTGTTCCATGTCCACAAAGGTATGTTGTCTGCGAGTGTTCCATGTCCACAAAGGTATGTTGTCTGCGAGTGTTCCATGTCCACAAAGGTATGTTGTCTGCGAGTGTTCCATGTCCACAAGGTATGTTGTCTGCGAGTGTTCCATGTCCACAAAGGTATGTTGTCTGAGAGTGTTCCATGTCCACAAAGTTATGTTGTCTGCGAGTGTTCCATGTCCACAAAGGTATGTTGTCTGCGAGTGTTCCATGTCCACAAAGGTATGTTGTCTGCGAGTGTTCCATGTCCACAAAGGTATGTTGTCTGAGAGTGTTCCATGTCCACAAAGGTATGTTGTCTGCGAGTGTTCCATGTCCACAAAGGTATGTTGTCTGAGAGTGTTCCATGTCCACAAAGTTAAGTTGTCTGCGAGTGTTCCATGTCCACAAAGGTATGTTGTCTGCGAGTGTTCCATGTCCACAAAGGTATGTTGTCTGCGAGTGTTCCATGTCCACAAAGGTATGTTGTCTGCGAGTGTTCCATGTCCACAAAGGTATGTTGTCTGCGAGTGTTCCATGTCCACAAAGGCCCATCCTTTTAAATGCAAACAAAATATCACCAACATCTATAGTGTGCATCAAACAGCCCAACAGCTTCTGTTACAAACTCATATAGTCCACATTCTCCAACGAAGGCCATCACAGACCGAAAGCGCAACAAATTACAACCTCTGGATCTGTCCAGGTTTCATTGTTATGACCGATATTGGGGTCAGTTAGCAACCCAAGGTGTCAGACTTCTCCCTCCTCCACCTCAACCAGACTCCCCTTTGTGATAGCCATCTTGGTAGCCAGGTAAGACTCATTTGGCCATAATGGTAGGTCTTCTTCACAGGGGGTTATATGAGGGTGGAGAGAGAGAGTGGAGAGAGAGGAGAGAGAAGAGAGGAGAGAGCCATATCAGCACTGCAGGTCTAGTGGTTGGCATGCAGCATGCTGTTACTAGCGCTAAGACCTTCACTTTGTTTTGGACTTTATTTTACAAATGTGCCTCTCGTGCTCTGTTGCCATGGTTTTTTGGCCTCTTCCAGTGCACTCACAGGTCTACACTTTGGTGCACTTTGGCTTCCAGTCACCCCTGTCCAGATGCATTCCCTTTAACCTGTTGGAACTCTAGGGGCGCAATTTCATTTTTGGATGAAAAACGTTCCCGTTTTAAACAAGATATTTTGTCACAAAAAGATGCTCGACTATGCATATAATTGCTACTGTTCGAAAGAACACACTCTGACGTGTCCAGAAATACAAAGATCTTCTCTGTGCGTGCCCTTTAACGTGAGCTTCAGGCAAAACCAAGATGAGATGGCATCCAGGAAATGACAAGGATTTTTGAGGCTCTGTTTGTCATGATCTCCTTATATGGCTGTGAACGCAAGAGGAATGAGTCTGCCCTTTCTGTCGTTTCCCCAAGGTGTCTGCAGCATTGTGACGTATTTGTAGGCAGATCATTGGAAGATTGACCATAAGAGACCACATTTACCACGTGTCCGCCCGGTGTCCTGCGCCGAAATTGGTGCGCAAAAGTCACCTGCCAGTATTTTTCCAAACAATACAGAGAGTAAAGCAAGCTTCCACGAACTGCATGTCAATGAAGAGATATGTGAAAAAACACCTTGAGGACTGATTCCAAACAACGTTTGCCATGTTTCGGTCGATATTATGTAGTTAATCCGTAAAAAGTTTTACGTTGTAGGTGACTGCATTTTCGGTTCGTTTCAGTAGCCAGGCGCAATGTAGAAAACGGAACGATTTCTCCTACACACAGACGCTTTCAGGAAACACTGCGCATTTGGTGTGTAACTGAGAGTCTCCTCATTGAAAACATCAGAAGCTCTTCAAAGGTAAATGATTTTATTTATTTGGTTATCTGGTTTTTGTGAAAATGTTGCGTGCTACATGTTATTCAAAATGCATTGCTAGCTTTGCATACTCTTACACAAATTAGTCAATTGCTATGGTTCAAAAGCATATTTTGAAAATCTGAGATGACAGTGTTGTTAAGAAAAGGCTAAGCTTGAGAGCAGATGCATTATTTTCATTTTATTTGCGATTTTCAGAAATCGTTAACGTTACATTATGCTAATGAGCTTCAGGCTATAACTGTATACAGGGTTTTTTCATAGCCAAACGTGAACAAAACGGAGCGATTTGTCCTACACAAATAATATTTTTTTGAAAAACTGCACATTTGCTATGTAACTGAGAGTCTCCTCATTGAAAACATCCGAAGCTCTTCAAAGTTAATGATTTTATTTATTTGGTTATCTGGCTTTTGTGAAAATGTTGCGTGCTACATGCTACACAAAATGCTATGCTAGCTTTGCATACTCTTACACAAATTAGTCAATTTCTATGGTTCAAAAGCATATTTTGAAAATCTGAGATGACAGTGTTGTTAAGAAAAGGCTAAGCTTGAGAGCAAACGCATTATTTTAATTTTATTTGCGATTTTCAGAAATCGTTAACGTTGCGTTATGCTAATGAGCCTGAGGCTTTAGTCACGATCCCGGATCCGGGATGGGGAGTTTCAAGAAGTTAATGAGAAAGGTTGCTAGATCAAATCCCCGAGCTGACAAGGTAAAAATATGTTGTTCTGCCCCTGAACAAGGCAGTTAACCCACTGTTCCTACGCCGTCATTGTAAATAAGAATTTGTTCTTAATTAACTGACTTGCCTAGCTAAATAAAGGTTAAAAACGTCTTTTTTAAATAGAGGTGTAAGTAAATCGTGAGGGGCCACAACACAACTAAAACAATAAGTTGCTATGTTAAAGAATAGGATACGTGTTAAGTTGTAAGAAGATAATGTAGATCAATAGGCTACTGTGCTATGGTATTCTGTAACACCGCTGTGCAGGAAGAGAGAACTCCACAACTTTGCATTTACCATGCGTGACTAGATGTCTAGGCAATGCAATTTGTTTTGAACAATATTTAAATGTGTGATAAGAAAGAACAAATATTTGTGCAATAAAGAATGTCTTTGTGGAATGCTCAATCTTACTGTAACTCTCGTCGTATGTAGTCGGATCGGACCAAAGCGCAACGTGGTAAATGTTCATAATTATTTATTAAAACTGAACACAGACAAAATGGCACAACACGAAACAGTTCTGAAAAGTGCAAACACTAAACAGAAAATAACTACCCACAAAACCCATGTGGGAAAAAACTACCTAAGTATGGTTCTCAAACAGAGACAACGAGAGACAGCTGTCCCTGATTGAGAACCATACCTGGCCAAAACAAAGAAATAAAAAACATAGAAAAATGACATAGAATGCCCACCCAAATCACACCCTGACCAAACCAAAATAGAGACATAAAAAGCTCTCTATGGTCAGGGCGTGACACTTACCACTGTGGGAGGATTTCTATTTCCATGCTAGGAATAATGTAGTCTCTACTTTCATTTCGTCATAAATTCAATGAAAATGTAAATGTGTTGCTGCATATTTGTTGGAAATGAGCCTCTGGTGAAAGCAATAACAGAGCAAGATCTGTAAAACTAAAATCATAATAGGAACACAAATGTAGGTATTAGGTATAAATATGTAAATTGCAGTACATGTTCATACTATAAAATAAAAGATACTCAAATCAAATGTATTTATATAGCCCTTTGTACATCAGCTGATATCTCAAAGTGCTGTACAGAAACCCAGCCTAAAACCCCAAACAGCAAGCAATGCAGGTGTAGAAGCACGGTGGCTAGGAAAAACTCCCTAGAAAGGACAAAACCTAGGAAGAAACCTAGAAAGGAATCAGGCTATGTGGGGTGGCCAGTCCTCTTCTGGCTGTGCCGGGTGGAGATTATAACAGAACATGGCCAAGATGTTCAAATATTCATAAATGACCAGCATGGTCGAATAATAATAAGGCAGAACAGTTGAAACTGGAGCAACAGCACAGCCAGGTGGACTGGGGACAACAAGGAGTCATCATGTCAAGTAGTCCTAGGGCATGGTCCTAGGGCTAAGGTCCTCCGGGAGAGAGAAGGAGAGAATTAGAGAACGCACACTTAGATTCACACAGGACACCGAATAGGACAGGAGAAGTACTCCAGATATAACAAACTGACCCTAGCCCCCCGACACATAAACTACTGCAGCATAAATCCTGGAGGCTGAGACAGGAGGGGTCAGGAGACACTGTGGCCCCATCCAAGGACACCCCCGGACAGGGCCAAACAGGAAGGATATAACCCCATCCACTTTGCCAAAGCTCAGCCCCCACACCACTCGAGGGATATCTTCAACCACCAACTTACCATCCTGAGACAAGGCTGAGTATAGCCCACAAAGATCTCCGCCATGGCACAACCCAAGGGGGGGCGCCAACCCAGACAGGACGACCACATCAGTGAATCAACCCACTCAGGTGACGCACCCCTTCCAGGGACGGCATGAGAGAGCCCCAGTAAGCCAGTGACTCAGCCCCTGTAACAGGGTTAGAGGCAGAGAATCCCACTGTGAAAGTACACAACATTGACACAACTTAATTAAGATGAAGCCCTTTGTTTGGAAGCCTGTATATAATATTAAATACTACATTGTAACAAAATCTGACCTTATTGGTGTAGTATCTATATCTTGGTATAATATGATTTTTTTGGGGGTGCGATGTAAAGCAGACATTTTCATTACAGTTCATTACTCACAAAACACAGAAATATCCCTAAAAAGCATTTCCACTATATAAAACCATGGATTTTTTTCTCTCAAAATAATCCATAGATATCTTGATTAATAAGACATACATAGCTCAAATATGCTATAATTATAATAAACTACTAAACCCAGACAGAAAAGGAGAAGGGAAAAGTGTGACTTGGGTAGTGCCAAGTCCCTGCAACATATTTGAATTGGAAAAAGCAGCAGTGCATTTGTCACTGACAAAAATACCACCGTCTTTCCCCAGCTTTAACTAGGAATCCTCCCTGGTGGTGATTTAGAAAAATTGTTTTTCATTAAAGCCAATAAACAGACAGCGGATTCTGTGCCAGTGTCTCTTTTTTTAAATGTTGCTTTGTTTTTTTTTTTGCGAAGGGCCCCCTCTATTTCACCCAGTGTCTTAGAAACTATAAATTACATGGGACAAGGCCCTAAGGCCAGGTCTAATAATTTTCAATAATATTGTATTAAACGACAGCATTTATTATGAGTGGAAATTGCATTTCACCTTGTATTTCTGATTCTTCTGTCTCTGTCTCACCAAGTACAAATGCTACAAGTCATTGAAGGATCTGGTTGAATCAGTGTTTCTTCACCACTATACAGGGAGACACTGAACATTTCTCAGCTCTCTAATAATCATTTAGGTGAGTCCTTTTCAACCAGGCTCCCTTTATATTTACTGTAATACATTTCATATTAAGACATATCTCTATTGAGGGCTTGTTGTATAGCTGTGTGTATAGCTGTCCTCTGTATATCCCCTGTATCACTGTTGCATTTAGTGGAAGGCAGAACATACACGTTAAATGTTGACAATAAAAGGAATTGCAGAAGTTTGTAAAGGTATAAAAAGCCAAAGATGATTCATCTTTAACCAACCTGATTGGATTTCCTGCACAGTAAATGTTACTTGCCATGCGACATAATCAAGATTAAACCCTAATCAAACATTATTTCTCTTACAAAATGCCGTAAAATGTATTGGACAAAGCCTTCTCATATCTATCTCTCAGTAGATGTAATTAATTGTTTATGTGGATCATATGGACATGGGCATGTCGATCTGTTCAGTTTTAACAGGCACCAAGTTCCACAAGGGGAGGTTACGCAACAGCTCACATCATCATCAATAACTTTCACACCATCAAATATACCATCGCATCGCCAGGTATTTAACGTTTCACTCCACATCCATTTTGCAATTGATCACCAATGCATCGCCTGGGAACAAAGAGGAGTGAGGTCAGTAACAAAGCTTAGATTAATACAGGTTGTTAGGATAACCTCTACATGTTGTCTGCTTATTATCAGCTAGTCGGTGGGAGTCCAGTGACCGAGCTAATCGTCATGCGAAGAGTGCCATAGTTATTGTTGTGTTGTCTGAGGGGCTGCAACCTGCTGTTGGACGGAGCTCGAGCCATCTGATGACCGCAAACAAAGAGAGGAGCAGAGGAGATGATGCCTCACAGCAGATAGATATTGTCGAAACCAGATCGATTGCGGCCTATCTGTGAGTGAGCACTCTATAGCAAAAGGTATATTTAGGCTCATTTCCAGTGAATTGGGATATCAATCTCGTTACAACCATATAAATAGAATGTCTATTCATTCTATGTCTATTAACTCTATTTATATGTCTAGAAGGCTAGACTTCATTATTAGCAGTGGTTGTGAGTCACACTGTGCAGAAGACCTTGGAATAAGGCCCAACATTCATAAGAGTGTCTTCTTTCAATGCTTGAAATTTAAAACCATCATTCAAATCTATTACCTATTATCCATCAGCGCATCAGCATTTAAGGCTCGACCCACACAGTTTATAATGTGGAATAGATGGTGAACTTCCCAAAGTAGAAAGAAACTTTGCTCAGAGAATTAGCACCTACTTTGTTTTGTTAGTTTTGCTTCAGAATTTATCGACAAACCAATAAGATTCTGTCTTGAATACGTTTTGTCTTTCTAAAAGGTTTCTCTGGTGTCTGTGTTGTGTCATGGTAAATGTCCCGAGGCCATAACTACAGTATGAGTAAGCTTCCAGCATAAGGCAATGTAAGCTAAATAAGGTCATTAAATGTTGGGATCTCAAAAATAAAATAAAAAACATGTAAATGCTTGATGGAAAATATGTATTCAAACCAAATGTATTTTATTTTATAGTCAGTCTACCGTCTAACCTTCACTTCGAGTTAGCATTCGATTTGATCGGAAAGAACATATACTGGCAGCAGAGAATGGATATTGAACAATTCAGTCATTGTTGTGTTATTGAAAATCACTCTTTTGAAGTTTGTCTTACCTTTCTCTTGTTGGATGGACAGACATACAGGTAACTCAGCACAGTCTTAGATCCCACTTTGTCATTCATCCTCTCATAGGTGGATCCATAGTCTGTTGTTCTGTAAAAAAAAATGTGTTTAAACTAACGGAAATACAGACAGCCATACAGACTTACAGACAGTGGCTACATACTGTACCAACACCTGCTTCCAACCACAACCACATCTTAAGGTAGGTTGATGACCTAATTACATAATCTTGGCTTTGAACCACGTCATGTGAAATATCCTTGTTATTGTACATCTTACAGTACTTGGCTATCTCACCCTTATAACTACAGGAATCTAGGGTGCTCGAGGGCCTTTGATCCTATAACATGCAAACTAAATATACGACCATGACATATGAAGAATGCAAAAACATTTGGATGTGCCCTGAATCCCGGAGACTTGAACGTGCACAGACAGGGCTCTACCTGTGCAGAATACATGCCCCTTTGCCCTTTCAGTCTCCAAAGTGTCCTTTTCGGGAGTAGTAGTTTCCCAGCCAAAGATGTATTTTAAATACAAATTTTGTCATTGAACCCACTGGCATGCAAGTCATCTTTAATTAACTTCTTATGGCTGCAGGGGCAGTATTGAGTAGCTTGGATGAAAAGGTGCCCATTGTAAATGGCCAGCTCCTCAGTCTCAGTTGCTAATATATGCATATTAATATTAGTATTGGATAGAAAACACTCAAGTTTCCAAAACTGTCAAAATATTGTCTGTGAGTATAACATAACTAAGAGTTTGGGCTGCCATTGCCTTTCCCTCTCTAAATACATTTGCGGTTGATATATTATCTATTATATATTTTAAAAACAACCTGAGGATTGATTATAAAAAACGTTTGACATGTTTCTGTGGACATTACGGAAACTATTTGGAATTTGTCTGCGTTGTTGTGACCACTCTTTCCTGTGGATTTCTGAACATAACGCGCCAAACAAACGGAGGTATTTTGGATATAAAATAATCTTTATGGACCAAAATGAACATTTATTATGTAACTGGGAGTCTCGTGAGTAGAAACATCTGAAGATCAAAGGTAAACTATTAATTTGATTGCTTTTCTGATTTTCGTGACCAAGCTACTTGATACTAAGTGTACATAATGTTTTGTCGAGCGATCGATTAACTTACACAAACCCTTAGATTGCTTTCGCTGTAAAGCATATTTTCAAAACACGACAGGTGGATTAACAAAAGGCTAAGCTGTGTTTTCCTATATTGCACTTGTGATTTCATGAATATAAATATTTTGAGTAATATTAATTGAATGTTGCGCTATGCAATTCAGCGGTTGTTGATGACAATTATCCCGTTAACAGGATTGCATCCCTAACAAGTTACATTCTCATCCATGCTTCAGAAACAAGAGGTTGCACGTCTTGATTGTTGACCAATGACCAGTCATCAGCATTGGAGCAAAAAGGTGGGTACACATATCCAAATTGGTGATCAAAATAACTTCTTCCACAGGGATGCTGGTCTATCTTGATTCGAATGTGTCAAGTAAATGCTTTCCAGACAGTACATGCTTTCCATCTGATCCTGCAAACTCAGTTAACCTCTCTTGGGTAGGGGGCAGTATTTTCACGTCCGGATGAAAAGCGTGCCCAAAGTAAACTGCCTGTTACTCAGGCCCAGAAGCTAGGATATGCATACAATTGGTAGATATGGATAGGAAACACTCCAACGTTTCTAAAACTGTTACGATTATGTATGTGCGTACAACAGAACTGATATGGCAGGCGAAACTCCGAGGACAAACCATCCAAGGGGAAAAACAAAATAGAGGTCATAGGATTTTCCATTTGTTTTCTATGGGATACCCTTATTATTAGGAACCTGGTTGCAGTTCATATGGCTTCCACTAGATGTCAACAGTCTTTAGAAATTGTTCAATGTTTTTCTTTTGAGAAATGAAGAAGTAGTGCTATTCATTGTAAGTGTCACTCCAGGTGGACTCTACTGTTTTGATGCGCATGAACTGGAGCACGCTTCACTGTCACGGACGTTGTTGTAAGAATCAGACCAAGGCACAGCGTGCGTATATTTCCACATGTTCAATAAATGAAACTCACCAAAACAGTACAGAACAAACTAAACGTGAAGTCAATGCAGTGCTCCCAGGCACTACACAAAAACAAGATCCCACAACAAACAGTTGGGAAAAGGCGGCCTAAATATGATCCCCAATCAGAGAAAACGATAGACAGCTGCCTCAGATTGGGAACCATACCAAGCCAACCTAGAAAAAAATAAACTGTAAAGGATCTCTAAGGTGTGACATTCACGTTGTTTTTATCCGGTATTGGAAACAGTTTATAACCGTCAACCGTCCCACCTGCCCATAAGAAGTAAAACATTGGCAGTATGATTTTGCTAGGTCTGGACTCCAGAGAAGTTACATGACATATCCCTAGTTGATATTGGCTGTTAACGTGAACAACTTTCAGCTCATAATGCAGTTTATTTCTGTATCCTGTGTTTGAAAATATATCACCGTTTATGGCTGAATTTACAGGCTACATTTTCGCTCATTTTCGTTCGCTTGTGTGCATGTTCGTGTGAGCCTAAGATTAGCTACCATGTGCCTGTGATTAACTAATTATTTCTGTCCGAAGACTGGAAAAAGTCCACACCCACTAAGAAATAACCCCCTTCAGATGTGCGATGCAATTTACAGTATGAGTGAGGAAAGACGAATGGGAACAGATTCTAGCTCTTCGGGTTTTTTTTCTCCTGATGGCGTAGTCGGCAGAGACTTGTGCTACTGTGCCAGTAATGGATTTTTGATTGAAATTACAATAAGATCTTTTTTCATTCCAGTTTATTCTGGAGTGCCGGGGAAAGAAGGTCACAATGATTACAAATTAGAATAATGAGAGAGACAGACACTGCATGTGGGCATGCTGACAGCTTCTACAGGATATTAAAAGAGAGTTGGGAATTGAATGGGTCGATGACTGATTGGAGAGGGAAATTTTATATGAAATGGGCCTCCCAGCACTAGGGAGCTCCCAAGGGCTGCATTAGGATGTTTGAGTCTTCTCGTGTCCGCGGCAGGCAGGGACATTACAGCAAAGACACAGAATGCTGTCTGACTGAGTTGCTTGCCAAGTATAAATTGAAGAGATAGCAAGCTCCTGTGTGGTATTGTATGTAGGCTATGAATCCATTTTACTTTTCACCACTTAGTTCTATCCCCAAGTACTAAGGCTCTGGTGTGAGAGTGTCACGGACTGACTGTACAATCAGACAGAAATGCATTCAATCAAACCTCAAAACCATAACGCATATGCCTCCTACAGTTTGTCTGATTTCCGAGGTGCCTTTTTTGTTACTCCATAACCTAGAATTAATATATATTCATGAGTGTCTGCGGGGAGGGAAGCTGTAATAATTAGCATGCAATTGACGTGTTTAACTTCTTGGTGACAGGGGGCAGTATTTTCACGTCCGGATGAAATGCATGCTCAAATTCAACTGCCTGCTACTCATCTCCAGAAGATATGATATGCATAGCATGTGTATATTTGGATAGAAAACACTCTGGCGTTTCTAAAACTGTTTGAATCATGTCTGTGAGTATAACAGAACTTATGTAGCAGATGAAACCCTGAGGACAAACCAATTTTTTTTGGGAGGTCACTCTTTTCAATGAGTTTTCATTGGGAATCCAGATCCAAATTGGGTGAGGTTTGTCCTTTGTGTAATGAAGAAGTAGCCCTGTTCAAAACGAGGGTCACATCAAGTGTACTGTTAGAGGCGCGTGACCTGAAAGTGTCAGATTGTTTTCTTCCTGTATTGAACACAGATCATCCCGTCTTCAATTTTATCGATTATTTACTTTAAAAAAATACCTATAGTTGTATTACAAAAGTAGTTTGAAATGTTTTGGCCAAGTTTACAGGTAACTTTTGAGATATTTTGTAGTCATGTTGCGCAAGTTGGAACCAGTGTTTTTCTGGATCAAACACGCCAAATAAATGGACATTTTGGATATATATGGATGGAATTAATCTAACAAAAGGACAATTTGATGTTTATGGGACATATTGAAGTGCCACCAGAAGAAGCTCGTCAAAGGTAAGGCATGATTTATATTTTTATTTCTGCGTTGTGTCACGCCTGCAGGGTTGAAATATGTTTTCTCTCTTTTGTTTACAGAGGTGCTACCCTCAGATAATAGCATCGTTTGCTTTCGCCGAAAAGCCTTTTTGAAATCTGACATATTGGATTCACGTGTAGCTTTAATTTGGTGTCTTACATGTAAGTTAGATTTTATAGGAATTTATTTGAATTTGGCGCTTTGCATTTTCACTGGCTTTTGGCCAGGTGCTAGCGTTCCACATATCCCAGAGAGGTTAAACCTGGCTTCACCGCCATACAATATGCTCTTCCTTCCTCTTTCTTCCACCTGTTTTATTCAGTCATTTCATCCTCACCAGCCCTTGACATTTGTTTAGCTGGTGTTTGGTGATTATGTTGTTGGGTTCTGCCTTCTAAACTTGAAAATATGAAATATCCTTTGTCATGTCACAGAGCGAGAGAGGGGAATGTTTACATTTTGTCATTTACATGTTATAGTTAGACATCAGGTATACTATAGGAAAGAGGAGGGCCACAGCCTGATACAAGTCAACATGACAGCCGTGACTTGGGGTGGACTGAGGAATTTGAGGAGAGGTCAGGTCAGATGATGTGAGGAAGAACAGATATCACTAATGTTCTTTATATCAACAGAGGTGTATTGGCTGTTCAGAGGTGTAAGGAGGAGACTCAACATAGGAGGAAGGGTTGAATACCAGTGCTTGTGTAAACATGTCTTGGTCTGTTCAGCTGACCCTTTTGGTGAATAGACTTGGTTTGATCTTTTATAGTTGTCTGTCAGGTTCTACATAACAGGGTAAAAACTAACAGTTGTGGCGTTTTTGACAGGATTCCCCACAATTTTTAGTCGAACCAGAGAGTCCAAATCAGTGGAGCAGGATTTACCACTTATTTTTACATTTTGGGGAGATGAGAATCGCAGGCTGAACAGTAATAGAATAAGGACCTAAAAAGCCTGAGCTTATTCAGAAGTCCCATTGCATTATGAATGGTCGTAGATTTATGGTATCGGGTAAGTCTCGGTAGGTAAGTCCGAGCAGGCTAATACCTGCAAAGGGTAAGTCCTAGGGGGTAAATCCCAGGTGGGGTTGGTACCCTGCAAAACCCGTAATGGGGGGTGAAAGCCCAGCCGCGGTGGCCGTGCGGCCATAGGGTGTGTGTATGAATGTTTGAACAAGGATCATCTGTAGTAACAGTAGCAATAAAGGGAGCTAAAACCAGATGTGTACGGGGGAGTGACCAAATTATGAATAGCCTAAGCTGTTACTACTTCGTGCCGTTGGGGGGTAAAACCAGCCACAAGTATGTGGATGCATCGTAGTGTGGAACACTGAAATTAGAGAACGGTCCAGACCACAATACGCAGGCATCCTAACCACAGCATTTTATCAGCAGTGGATAAAACTGGAAAAAAAGAAAAATAGAGACCTGCGAGGTAAAATGGAGTAGGCAGTAGACAAGAATGAGGCGACGAATAAAAAACTAGGCACTGCCGAAGGGCATGCACATAGATTAGATGAACAAAAGCAGGAATTGGCTATTGAGCTCGAAAAGAGTCAAACCTAACCCAGGAATTAGAGAAAGACATTGAGGATAAACAACTCAGAGTTACGCTTCATCAATGTCAAAATATGTCTGGTGGAGTATATACAATTGTCACTCCTCCACTGTTCGCCCCATGCTATGAGGTGAAACAGGTCACAACTGCTAGACCACCATACCCCTCTCTTAAAGAGCAAAAAGAGTGATATGGGTTGCGAGAGGCAGAGGACAGGAACATTACGAGTTGGGACATAGTAGTCCCGGACTGGGTAGTGGACCAGCATGATCCAGGTAATCATAGAGATGTGCGACCAGTACAAACACACGTGAAATCAGTACAATTAGAGTAGGATAGCTAATGAGATGGAGAAAACACCTGTCTCCAGATTACACCTTCAAACTAAGGGCAACTGTGGCATGGCATCCGTGACAGGGAGATGCGTCCATCATGCATGATATATTTTCAGGTATTACACTTTTCTAAATTTGAAAAAGTGGTTTCATTTCATAATTTCATAATTTCAAAAAGTGTAAAGTTAGCTAGCTAGCTAACATTAGCTGACAGGATCCCTAGCTAACGTTACATGAATAACGTTATTATTTGTATCCGAGAGCCATTTTCTTAGGTAGTTAGAGCCTAATGTTAGCTAGCTAACATTGAACGTGGTTGGTTAGTTCCCAGTAGATTCATGCAGGGTAGTAACGACATGATTTGGCACTATGTTCATTGTTGTTTAACTAGTTAACGTTAGCTGGCTGGCTCGTTAGCTAACGTTACATGTGTGATCTCACACATTGCTTACCTAGATAGCTATATGTCTGAAGCTAAAGTATACAACACCCATTGAATATGGCCTGTGTCAGTAAACGTTGGCAAAAAAGTGTTAATGAAATTCTTTCCAGCGGAGCTGTTTTCATGTTTTCCAGAGGTAAACAAATCATCGGCTAGCACATCAATTATGCGCTCTGAACGCTTCAAGAGTGAAACGAGATGGGTGAGGCTAAAGCTTAAGAGGGTGTGAACGATCATGAATGGGTGTGGACAAAGAAGAGCTCTTCACCAGATAACATTCAAAGTCCATCTTCTCAAAAGTGAAGTTTATCAACTTTCAAAGCAGAATTACTTTCCCCTTGTTCCTCAAACAAATCTAGTGTAACATACCATTTTGTAGCTCTGAGTCTATACTTTTATCCAATGTAAAAAACACGATTTCAAATGTTGCTACGTAAGACCAAATCCAGGTGATGAGTCACAATTGTCAAGCGCCAGCATTGACACAATCTAAAATGACCTTTTAAAATGTTTGTTCATGAACATGAAGGACATTGCAGTGCAGTGGTTACGCAAAATCATGGAGGAAAAGAGGACCAGTAATGTACTGGAGTAAATCATTAGACTTGGTGGCGAGAGGAATGCCACCGTGCCTGAGGGCGGTACAAGTGACAGAAATGGTGTTGCAAACACGGCTTCCATTACAATGGGGCAAAATGTGGATTTGTATGTTCGACTCGCAGTACCAACCATTGTTTACTGCACAAAAGCACAACATGAGACTAGCGCAAGATGGAACAAATGGGAGTTAACTTTAAATGGGGAAAATCTACAATTCCATAAGTTTGGTGCTTTGAATCCTGCGTCATTAATGCCGTTGCCTGGAGGGTGAACTTCACACATGTGACCCAGATCAAATTACGCCCTATCCTAGGCCCGATTTGCAAGAGACAGTATTGGAATCGGGACAAGTATTGTATACAGATGGCTCTAGTTACATGACCGTTGTCACTACTTCTGCAGAAGTCGTTGCCTCTCCTTGTTCGGGCAGTGCTCGGCGTTCGACGTCACCGGTCTTCTAGCCATCATTGATCCATTTTTCATTTTCCATTGATTTTGTCTTGTCTTCCCACACACCTGTTTTCAATCCCATTCATTACCTGTTGTGTATTTAACCCTCTGTTTCCCCCCATGTCTTTGTCAGAGATTGTTTATTGTCAGTGTAGTGTTTTTGTTGTATAGGTGCGCGACGGGTCTTCGTACCCATATTTGTTTATGATGCTTTTTCTGTTTAGTGTTATGGAGCATGTTACTAGGACATTATTAAAAGACTCCATTTTACACTCCGTTTGACTCTCCTGCGCCTGACTTCCCTGCCACCTATACACATATGTCTGACAACCGTAGAAGAGAAGAGAGTAACAGGGTACGCTGTGTGTGATTACAGGGGTGTAGTAAAGGCTGGTCCACTGCCAGCCTCTGTGTCAGCCCAGGGGGCGGAGTTATATGCATTAGCCAATGTCTGTAGGTTGTCAGAAGGGGAGAATGTAACAATATAGACTGATTCTCAATATGCATTAGGGGTATATGATTTCAGTACATAGTGGTCACAACGGGGCATGTTAACAGTGGCAGGGACACCTATAAAAATGTCAGCTACGCAGTAAATCAGCAGTGGTGAAATGTGAAGCTCATACTGGTCGTACAGATAAAATAGCCATAGGAAATCGCAGAGCAGACGAAACGGCTAAAGTGGCAGCCTTACTCAGAGAAGGTGTTAAGGAACCACATGTAAATATTGTTAATACTAGGGCAGAGATTCTAAAAGTTTTACAGCAGCAAACTAACTATAAATAAATGTGGAAGTGCTTAGAAAATGGGTGCCAAGTAAACATTGAGGGGTTGTGGTATAATATTAGCATTGGCAGGCCCGTGGCACCAAGCGGGACAAATGTCACTCTCTCTGAAATGTATCACGGACCAACACATCAATCCGATATACTCTCAGTTCAAGATGACATGGTGGGGAAATGGGGTGTTACGAACATTTCGGGACTGAGTTAAAAGATGTGATATGTGCTCAACACAATATTGTACCTACAATGCCTATTCCTGCCCAACAGCAAACCCTGCCGGAGGGACCATTTACATCATTGTAGATAGACGTTATAGGGCGACTCCCTCAAACCAGGGGAAAGGCTCATGCATTGGTGGTGGTGAGCAGATTCTCCAGATGGACAGAAATATTTGCAACTTCCTCAGCTTCAGCGAACTTTGTACCACAAACTTTGTTAAGAGAATTGATAACGAGATGGTGTTTATTCCGGACATTAGATTACAATCAAGGGACACATTTCACCAACAAAGTGCTACAGGTGGTGTGTAAGGCTTTGGGAATCTCCCATGCTTTTCATTGTCCATATAGGCCGCAGGTGGTGGGATTATGGAGTGTCAGAATCGTTCGATTAAGGAGAAATTGGCCAAGACTTTGCGCTCCAAAGGGAAAGTGGGTTACTAATTTACCCGTGGTACCCTATGTCAACAAGTGCGTCAACTAACACCACCAAAGGACTCACACCACATAAAGTGGTAACTGGGAGAACGATGAGAGTACCGGGTGCTGTTATTCACATGTCACAAATTTGTCATGTGGCAATAATGGGAGAATCTATGTTGTTATAGTGTCAGAAAATGACCCATGCGTTGCAGTGTGTATATTCCCAGGTGAAAGCAGCACATGAGGAGCAGGCGCCAGGAGATAACCCGAGAGCATGGGCTGAATCCTGGAGATTGAGTGTATATCAAGACCCACCAGGAAGGGGTGTTGGGACGGCATTGGTCTGGACCACACAGTACTCCTTACAGCACATGCAGCGGTAAAGACCACAGCCTCTCCTCGGTGTGCTCACACTTCTCATGTGGAATGAGATCTAGCTGCATAATGGGTGAGCTGGAAGCTGCCATGATAAAGGAAGCAGAGCTAAAGAGAGAGAGGAAGGGTAGATTCCACTCTTGACAAGCAGGAAGGCCAAAAAGGGTCTGGGAGCTACTTTAACCACAATTGTTTTTGTTTTTTGTTGCTTTAATGGTTACTGAACCATGTAAAAGGGATAGATTGACTATTAGCATAGAATGGGTTGCCAAATATAAAGACACAAGAATGCATTGGGGTAGAGTCAGTACTAATGCTATGGATACTAGACATATCACTAATCACAAAAGGTATGGTGATCTGGGTGGAACCACTTGATAACAGGACTAGTATATTGGATGTAGGTTGTTCAGAACAAGGTGTAGTTTTATTACAGACAGGATTGTGGAATGAACGTAATAACACTGAGAGTCTAAAGAACTAAACTTGATCTTCTCTTTTGCTGCAGATGGACGTAATGTGCCAGGGTTCTACGTCAGCTGAAGCTCAGTCGATAACTTTGATTAATGTTACCAGAACTAAAAATATTTCAGGAGGTTGATAGTGTGGACACAGTCATTGCTGACGATGAAGCAGCAAAGGAGAGTTGGGGGAAAAGCTATATAATAAAAGGAGGTTTATTCACCAGTAATGGCCTTTAGTACAGCAACTAAGGAAGTGAAGTGGTCAGAGAAAGTTTTAAACAACAGTAGATCACGCACATTTGGAAAGATAGCTTATTGGGGGTAATTATACTCTGGACAACAACCTAAGGGGTGAATATGGGAACCAAACTATTCTTACCGTCAAGCGTTTTAGGGGCTGAACTAGTGACAGACAGAAATCCATCAGTGTAGATGGTATGATGTGGGGGTCAAGGGTCAGTCCTATGGAGTGTTAGTTGCAGATTCTGGCAGTACCGATATCAGTGCATTCTATGGAGTCCCAAAAACCAAGGCATTAACGTTACAGGAGATGGGAAGCAAAGTGAAAATGACATGACTTGGAAACACCTCTTGGAGCCTGTGGTCTGAAAGCTGTCATAAATTTGACAAAGGGTGGCTACATTGAAGAATCTACAATCTAAAATACATTTGATTTATTTAACACTTTTTTTGGTTACTAGATTATTCAATATTTGTTATTTCATAGTACTGATGATTTCACTATTATTCTACAATGGAGAACAGTCAAAATAGTTTAACATCTTCTTAATGCTGTTATGTATTATGTTTCTTTTTGCTTCTTAAATCTTGTGCTATCACTCTCTTAGGAACCAGATGCTGAAACTTTTACAGATGCACAAGTGAGAGCATCCTGTCGGGCTGTATCACCGCCTGGTACAGCAACTGCACCGCCCTCAACCGCAAGACTCTCCAGAGGGTGGTGCGGTCTGGAAAATGCATCAGCTGGGGCACGATACCTGCCCTCCAGGACACCAACAGCACCCGATGTCACAGGAAGCAGGAAGGCAAAAAAAAATCATCAAGAACAACAATCACCCGAGTCACTGTCTGTTCACCCCGCTACCATCCAGAAGGCAGTACAGGTGCATCAAAGTTGGGTTCGAGAGACTGAAAACAGCTTCTATCTCAAGGCCATCAGACTGTCAACCTCTCTAGGGCATGTGGGACGCTACCGTCCCACCTGGCCAACATCCGGAGAAAATGCAGAGCGACAAATTCAAATTAAATTACTAAAAATATTTTACTTTCATGATATCACAAGTGTAATACATCAAAATAAAGCTTAACTTGTTGTTAACCTGTTGAGTGTAGGGGGCAGTATTTTGATGTTTGGATGAAAAACATACCCAAATTAAACTGCCTATTTCTCAGGCCCAGAATCTAGAATATGCATATAATTGTCAGATTAGGATAGAAAACACTCTAAAGTTTCCAAAACTATCAAAATATTGTCTGTGAGTATAACAGAACTGATATTGCAGGCGAAAACCTGAGGAAAATCCAACCAATCCGAGTAAAACTGCCCAGTCTTAGGTCAGTTAGGATCAGCACTTTATTTTAAGAATGTGAAATGTCAGAATAATGGTAGAGAGAAATATTTATTTCAGCATTTATTTATTTCATCACATTCCCAGTGGGTCAGAAGTTTACAAACACAAAATTAGAATTTGGTAGCATTGCCTTTAAATTGTTTATCTTGGGTTAAATGGTTCGGGTATCCTTCCACAAGCTTCCCACAATAAGTGAATTTTGGCCCATTCTTCCTGACAGAGCTGGTGTAACTGAGTCAGGTGTGTAGGCCTTCTTGCTCGCACATGCTTTTTCAGTTCTGCCCACAAATTTTCTATAGGATTGAGGTCAGGGCTTTGTGATGGCCACTCCAATATCTTGACGTTGTTGTCCTTAAGCCATTTTGCCACATCTTTGGAAGTATGCTTGGGGTCATTGTCCATTTGGAAGACCCATTTGCAACAAAGCTTTCACTTCCTGACTGATGTCTTGAGATGTTGCTCCATTATATCCACAGAATTTTCCTGCCTCATGATGCCATTTATTTTGTGAATTTCACCAGTCCCTCCTGCAGCAAAGCACCCCCACATCATGATGCTGCCACCCCCGTGCTTCACGGTTGGGATGAGGTTCTTCGGCTTGCAAGCATCCCCCTTTTTCCTCCAAACATAACGATGGTCATTATGGCCGAACAGTTCTATTTGTGTTTCATAAGACCAGTGGACATTTCTCCAAAAAGTACGATCTTTATCCCCATGTGCAGTTGCAATCCGTAGTCTGGCTTTTTTATGGCGGTTTTGAAGCAGTGGCTTCTTCCTTGCTGAGCGGCCTTTCAGGTTATGTTGATATAGGACTCGTTTTACTGTGGATGAAGTTACCTTTGTACCTGTTTCCTCCAGCATCTTCCCAAGGTCTGACTTGCGAAAACCATAGTTTGTTATCAAGAAATGTGTGGATTGGTTGAAAAATGAGTTTTAATAACTCCAACCTAAGTGTATGTAAACTTCCAACTTCAAATGTATATACTGTATCTTATACCATCTATTGCGTCTTGCCTATGCCGCTCAGCCCTTTAGATGTGTGTATTAGGTAGTTCTTGAGGAATTGTTAGATTACTTGTTAGATGTTGTAACGACGTTCTTCGTTTGTCGAAAGAGAGTCGGACCGAAATGCAGCGTGTTGGTTACTCATGTTTAATAATGAAACAAATAACGGAACTATACATGAAATAACTAATAAATACAAAACAACAAAACGGAACGTGAAACCTATTACAGCCTATCTGGTGAATACTACACAGAGACAGGAACAATCACCCACGAAATACAAAGTGAAAACCAGGCTACCTAAATACGGTTCCCAATCAGAGACAACGAGAATCACCTGACTCTGATTGAGAACCGCCTCAGGCAGCCAAACCTATACAACACCACTACTCAGCCGCAATCCCAAATACTACAAACCCCAATACGAAAATACAATACATAAACCCATGTCACACCCTGGCCTAACCAAATATATAACGAAAACACAAAATACAATGACCAAGGCGTGACAGATGTTAGTGCACTGTCGGAACTAGAAGCACAAGCATTTTGCTACATTCACATTAACATCTGCTAACCATGTGTATGCGACCAATACAATTTGATTTGAATTTAAAATGGAGAAAGTTAAAAGCTACAGCCGAAATGGAGGAAGCCAAAAAGTCCAGCTGAAATGTCATTCTGTTGTCTGACGAGAAATGGAAATAAGAATGTGCATACTGTGATTATAGATCAGGGGCATTTAAGTCTTGGAGGTGTAAACATAATAATCAACTTGAATGTTAATCATGTTTTGTTCATGTTTTGTTATCATTGTTTGTTAAATGTATAAGTAATTTCCAAGTGTATATAATGATGAACAGTATGTAGTCAATGTTCAACAGGGGGGACTGACAATATCTGACTTCTAAACCTGAAATATACTTATTCATGTCACTGAGGAAGAGAGTTGAATGTAGAACGTTTATATTATGTCAGAATATGTTATTGTTAGACATCAGGGATACTATGGGAAGGAGGGGGGCCACAGTCTGGTACAAGGTCAACATGACAGCTGTGAGTTGGGGAGGAGTGTGGAATTTGTGCAGAGGTCAGGTAAAATGAAGTGAGGAAGGACAGATTTCATTAAAATTCTGTGTAGCAACAGAGATGTATTGGCTGTTCAGGAGACTCAACATAGGAGGAAGGGTTAAATACCAGTGCTTGTGTGAATATGTCTTGGTCTGTTCAGCTGTCAGATCTTTTGTGTGAATAAACTTGGTTTAACCTGTTATTTAGAACCTAACAATGTCTAGGTTCTGGTCTGGATACAATGTCTTGAGGGAGAATGAGACAGAGAGAGCGAGAGTCACTGTAGCAAGTGAACAGAGATTCTGAGGAAAATACGAAAAGTAATTTGCCTTCAGAATTTCAATTCTGAGCAAAACATAGCTGAAGTGTCTTCAGCAGCTCAGCAGAGAGGTAATACTCACTCTTGTTGTTGGCGCAGCAGTTTATGAAATATTCCAACACTTGCCAGGCACCTGAAACTAATGGGGTTTTGGCTTGCTGATGGAAGATAGCAGCAGTCTGAAATATTACTTGACTATCAGAGAGGGGGTTAGGTACTGCAGTAGTTACACTGTCTGCTGTTGTTGTGTCTGCCTGCATTGAGGAAGAAACCCTGAGGTAGTGTGGATATTAGTGATGAAATGCTTTTACCGTAGTAAAGAAGTTAGTTAATCAAGGTAAATAAGAGTGCTTGAAGCAGTTTAATCAACCATTCCAAATGTACACCGTTTGAGGCAAGAGAAAATTTCTCTCATATCCCAGAGTTAAATTCTCATTTACTAGGAGCTTCAATCCAGGAACTTTATTTTCCAAGCACTGCAAGGCAGTTGCTTCAGAATACACCTACAGTGAAAGAGATAAGTAACTAAGTAATAAGTAATACTGTTGTGTTATCGTATACACTGAAGGGTAAAATATGTTAAAAAGGAAAGACAGAGTGAGGTTAAATAATTTTTGAAGATTCATAAAAAGATTTTTCATAAACACTAAAACCATGTACCTCATACTGCAGATTGCTGAATATGTAACATGTATATGTACAGGGTTGGGTAGGCTACTTTCAAAATGTAATCCATTAGTTACTAGTTGTCCATATTTGTCCATATTTGTAATCAGTAACGTAACTTTTGGATTACCCAAACTCAACAACGCAATCTGATAACATTAAATTCATTTTAGATTACTTTCCCCATAAGAGGCATTATAAGAAGACAAACATGTATGTTACCAATTGATTGACATCTATTTCAGATTAAATCAATGTTCAAGTTTACATAGCTGGCTATATGGATGTTACATTTTACTTTAAGGGTTGGATACGTAGGCTTCTTCTAACCCATCACTTTCTACTAGGTATAATAATAAGATTAAATTATATCTTTACATTAAAAACCAAAGTCTATCAGAATTACAGTCAATCCAATAAATGTTATACCCCTTGAGCTTCAAGACCATCCCTGATATGAGCTAGGGTAGAGCTGCCGCTTTCAAAAGGGTAGAGCTGCCGCTTTCAAGGAGCTTATAAGAAACTTGGAAGCTTATAAGAAAACCCACTATGCCTTCCGACGAACCATCAAACAGGCAAAGCGTCAATACAAGACGAAGATCAAATCGCACTACACCGGCCCCGATGCTCATCGGATGTGGCAGGGCTTGCAAACTATTACAGTCGACAAAGGGGAGCACAGCCGAGAGCTGCTGAGTGACACCATGCTCGCTTCGAGGCAAGTAACACTGAAACATGCATGAGAGCATCAGCTGTTCCGGACGACTGTGTAAACACGCTCTCCGCAGCCAATGTGAATAAGACCTTGAAACAGGTCAACATTCACAAGGCCGCAGGGCAGATTACCAGGACGTGTACTCCAAGAATGCGTTGACCAACTGGAAAGTGTCTTCACTGACATTTTCAACCTCTCCCTGCCTGAGTCTGTAATACTAACATGTTTCAAGCAGACCACCATAGTCCCTGTGTCCAAGAACACTAAGGTGACCTGCCTAAATGAATACCGATCCGTAGCACTCACGTCTGTAGCCATGAAGTACTTTGAAAGGCCGGTAATGGCTCACATCAACACCATTATCCCAGAAACCCTAGAACCACTCCAATTTGCATACCGCACCAACAGGTCCACAGATGATGCAATCTCTATTGCACTCCACACTGCCCTTTCACACCTGAACAAAAGGAACACCGATGTGAGAATGCTACTCATTGAGTACAGCTCAGCATTCAACACAATAGTGCCCTCAAAGCTCATCACTAAGCTAAGGTCACTGGGACTAATCACTACAACTGGATCCTGGACTTCTTGACGGGCCGACCCCCAGGTGGAAAGGGTATATAACAACACATCCGCCAAGCTGATTCTCAACAAGGGAGCTCCTCAGGTATGCGTGCTAAGCCCCCTCCTGTACATTCTGTTCACTCATGACTGCATGGCTAGGCATGACTCCAACACCATCATTACGTTTTCTGTTGACACAATAGTGTTAGGCCTGATCACCGACAATAATGAGACAGCCTATAGGGAGGAGGTCAGAGACCTGGCCATGTGGTGCAAGGACAACAACCTCTCCCTCAACGTGGTCAAGACAAAGGAGATGATTGAGGACCAATTCCCCCCTCAGGAGAAAGGGGAAAGATTTGGCATGGGTCCTCAGATCCTCAAAAGGTTTTACAGCTGCACCATCGAGAGCATCCTGACAGGTTGCATCACTGCTTGGTATGGCAACTTGGCAACTGCTCGGCCTCCGACCGCAAGGCACTACAGAGGGTACTGTGTACGGCACAGTACATCACCGGGGCCAAGCTTCCTGCCATGCACAACCTCTATACCAGGCGGTGTCAGAGGAAGGCACTAAAAATTGTCAGACTCCAGCCTCTTGTTTACTGCTACTCTTTAATTATTGGTCATAGACTGTTCTCTCTGCTACCGCACTGCAAGCGTTCTCTCTGTATCGTTAACCCCTGTACATAGCCCGCTATTGTTTACTGCTGCTCTTTAATTATTTGTCATTCTTATCTATTACCTTTTTTTGTTGGCATTTTCTTAATACTGCATTGTTGGTTAAGGGCTTGTAAGTAAGCATTTCAATGTAAAGTCTACACCTGTTGTATTCAGTGCATGTGACAATTATTTGATATTTTAACCATGTTATGAGGCTATACAGTGTGTTTACATTTACAATGTTTACAAACATTGGGCAAAAACAAACATATATTTTTGGTTCTCATGGATTTTGACAGTTGAACTGAGCTCATGAGGCATGTTTAAAGTATATTCTTCAAGAAAAAATGGACATATACAGTATATATAGAATTGGATATATATTGGATATATATTTTTATATAGAAGTCAAAAAATGGATGTAGCAACTACAAATTTTCCCTTCAAGTGTGCGAGTTTGAGCATGTGTCCATTAGGCCTATGGATTCTTTTTTTTATCAGCATGAATTAGATTGAACAATAAAAGCCCCACTTTTATTCCGTATGCTGGGATGCACATTTTCACTGTCTGTCCATTGGTTTCAAAAACAATGATTGATAGGCAGCATAAACTTCTTGAAATCAACCATTATTGGGTCCAAATACACATATAGATATATGAACAGCCATCCACAACAACCACTATTCGTGAAGTGCTAAAATCTAAATGAGAGAGCATCAGTGTAATGCACATCAGTGGGGGAAAAAAGTATTTCGTCAGCCACCAATTGTGCAAGTTCTCCCACTTAAAAAAGATGAGAGAGGCCTGTAATTTATCATAGGTACACTTCAACTATGACAGACAAAATTAGAAAAACAAAATCCAGAAAATCACATTGTAGGATTTTTAATTTATTTATTTGCAAATTATGGTGGAAAATAAGTATTTGGTCTATACCAAAAGTTTATCTCAATACTTTGATATATACCCTTTGTTGGCAATGACAGAGGTCAAATGTTTACTGTAAGTCTTCACACACTGTTGCTGGTATTTTGGCCCATTCCTCCATGCAGATCTCCTCTAGAGCAGTGATGTTTTGGGGCTGTTGCTGGGCAACATGGACTTTCAACTCCCTCCAAAGATTTTCTATGGGGTTGAGATCTGGAGACTGGCTAGGCCACTCCAGGACCTTGAAATGCTTCTTACGAAGCCACTCCTTCGTTGCCTGGGCGGTGTGTTTGAGATCATTGTCATGCTGAAAGACCCAGCCACGTTTCATCTTCAATGCCCTTGCTGATGGAAGGAGGTTTCCACTCAAAATCTCACGATACATGGCCCCATTCATTCTTTTCTTTACACGGTTCAGTCGTCCTGGTCCCTTTACAGAAAAACAGCCCCAAAGCATGATGTTTCCACCCCCATGCTTCACAGTAGGTATGGTTTCATCTGACCATATGACATTCTCCCAATCTTCTTCTGGATCATCCGAATGCTCTCTAGCAAACTTCAGACGGGCCTGGACATGTACTGGCTTAAGCAGGGGGACACGTCTGGCACTGCAGGATTTGAGTCCCTGGCGGCGTAGTGTGTTACTGATGGTAGGCATTGTAACTTTGGTCCCAGCTCTCATTCACTAGGTCCCCCGTGTGGTTCTGGGATTTTTGCTCACTGTTCTTGTGATCATTTTGACCCCCACGGAGTGAGATCATGCGTGGAGCCCCAGATTGAGGCACATTATCAGTGGTCTTGTATGTCTTCCATTTCCTAATAATTGCTCCCACAGTTGATTTCTTCAAACCAAGCTGCTTACCTATTGCAAATTTAGTCTTCCCAGTCTGGTGCAGGTCTACAATTTTGTTTCTGGTGTCCTTTGACAGCTCTTTGGTCTTGGCCATAGTGGAGTTTGGAGTGTGACTGTTCAAGGTTGTGGACAGGTGTCTTTTATACTGATAAAAAGTTCAAACAGGTGCCATTAATACAGGTAACAAGTGGAGGACAGAGGAGCCTCTTAAAGAAGAAGTTACAGGTCTGTGAGAGCCAGAAATCTTGCTTGTTTGTAGGTGACCAAATACTTATTTTCCACCATAATTTGCAAATAAATTCATAAAAATCATACAATGTTATTTTCTGGATTATTTTTTCAAATTTTGCGTGTCATAGTTGAAGTGTACCTATGATGAAAATTACAGGCCTCTCTCATCTTTTTAAGTGGGAGAACTTGCACAATTGGTGGCTGACTAAATACTTTTTTGCCCCACTGTTGATATCAATGATAAGTGATAACAGTATCGCCGTAGACTACACCACTGCTGTCACCATTACATCCTAGCGTTCGTTCAAGTTGGATAATCTTTGGATGACGACAACATTCGCACCATTGGAAGACATAGCTTGGTCTGTAGCCTACTCCTGTTCAAACACATTTGGTGTGTCATCACAGTGGTCTCAATTTTAATCTTGCACCTTTTTTTATGCTGATTTGAATGTCATTGAGAAAACAAAGAAACGTCCGTTTTCTTTCCACAAACATCCTTTCTGAATTTAAATGTAAACCTTGAAGTAAATCATCTATTTTTTCAAAAGTATCTGTAATCTGATTACAATATTTTTGCTGGTAAAATAACGAATTACAGTTACTGATTTTTGTAATCCTTACATGTAACCGATTACATATAATCCGTTACTCCCCAACCCTGTATATGTAGCTGTCACACCTGCTCCCGCTCTCCCACCCAGGCGTTCGGCGGCGCCAGGCTGCCAGGCATTACGCACTCCAGCCACCATAATTTTGCACACCTGCTACCCTCATCACTCGCATCAGCGATTCATTGGACTCACCTGGGCTCAATCCTCTGTGTTATTACCTCCCCTATATCTGTCTGTTCCCCAGCTCTGTTCCCCACTTCTGCATTAATTGTCGTATGTCGTTGCATTACCCGGTTCTGACACTGTTCCATGTCTGTGCAGAAATAAATGTTCACTCTCCACACCTGCTTCTCTACTCCAGCGTTGGTTCTTACAAAAGCAGTCCAGGGAAATTCCAGAGTCCCGGCTGTTTCTTTTCGGAATTCAACCCCCCCCCCCCCCCCCCAGCGTTTTGGCCAGGGTCCATCTGCGCTTACATAAAGTGAGGAGCTATTTCATTACTAAAGCAATTTCAGAGAGGCGTGAAAGAGAGGGGATAAACAATGTGCATGTTCCTTCATGAACATCAAATGAACAGTAAATAAAGTCCAGAAATCGCATTAGGCATTGTTGTGAGGCTTTGCCAGGTGGCTGCTTGTAAAGCACAACAATTACGTTGGTGTGCAGAGGCACTGTGTGGAGACCAGGCTCTGGGAGAGAGGAAAAAACCTAGTGCTTCAAATCCGAGAGTGGGATCCAACTCCCAAACCAAAACACTTCAGTTTGTCGTAACACACAATACAAAAAAGATAAAGCCTGGGGCGTACATGAGCAGAACCCACGCAGAAGTCCTATTCCCGTATTGTTCCAGAAGTCAAAGTTTGCTGATCCATCTTGCACAGTTCTCACATACAGGTCTTTCTTGGTCTCTTGCAGCTGACTTGGCTGGTCGCAGACAACAACAAAGAGATAGTAACAGCGTGATTGAATAACAAAGTCACCAAAAAAATGTTCGGGTTGGACATGTTCGGGTTGTTTTCGTCAGAAGTGAGATGAACAAAAAGGAAAAACTTTACCTGACATTGCAACTGTGAAAGAGAAGAGAGAAAACAGGAAAGTTCTTAGCTGAAGACCCTGAGGCAAGACCAAGCCTTCAGGCTCTAAACATGATCTTTCCTCTGACTGATATGCTTAGACATTATTCTGAACGTAGACAAAACACAGCCATCCAGAGGGTTCTGAACACAACATCTGAAGCCACTGTGAAACATTTCTACAGCTATTGTTTGAGATAATATTAGTAATATGTGTTCCTAGCCAGAGCACAGTGGAATGAGATGCAATATGGGTCCAAACACCAGATCCTGATTAATCAACTGTCTGGATGGATGCCAAGACCTCTAGATGACACAGGAAAATGAGCGTTGAGAACTTAGCGACTGAGATTTGGTTGGCAGAGACATACCGCAATTGGCATGAATTGGGAAAGATCCTACCATCATTGCTCTGATGTATAGTGATGGAAAGGAGAGAGACTGTGGGGCCAGAGATCTTAGAGACAGATGAAGAGGTAATGTGAAAAGATCATGCAACATCTGACGAAAAGGGAAATAAGTGAATAGTTGAAGGGAACAAGCTGACAAACTATTCAACACCAAAACCGCTCTAACTCTTCATTATCCATCCTCATAGCAGATCACATTGTGAGATGCTGGGAAAAAAGCGTTTCAAATTCAACAAGAGGGAAACGATCTCTACCCTCTTGAAAACAGTCAACACGGAGAATGTGGTAGAAATTGTTTCGCAGAGTCAGGGTGTCACGCGGGGTGGAACGGGTGAACCCAAGTGCAGACTCAGACAAGGAGACAGGGATAAGGTAACCAAGGTATTTATTGAAGAGAGAGGGGGGATATGGGGTGCAGGCCAGGGGGAGCAGGACTGATGAGACAAGGGACTGGCTACCGGAACCAGAGTCTGAGTGCACGGAACTGTAGCGGAGAGAAAAGCAGCATCAGGCACCACAGGATAACAAGATCCATGCAGGAACAAACGGCTTGAAATACAGACTGACTGAGCAGAGGCTACGATCTGGCAGTGTGGAAGCGGCAGGGCTGAGTATTTGTAGAGGTCTTGATTAAGGAACATGTTGCAGCTGGTGGGGATCTGCTCTGACTCCAGCACATCTGTCTCCACTCACACAATCAGATGACATGAGTCACACAGAGAGAGAAAGGGAGCACTGTGGGAGTGGCGGCAGGTTGGGGAGACACAGGATGAGAAGTAGAGGGCGTGGCAGATGTAACACGGGGGCCTATAAAGAAACAGTAAACCGATAATAAGGCCCACAGTAAAAGGGACTGTGATAGCACATTGTCTCAGGCTATTGTAAACCCTTAATATACACCATTAACAATCACATCTCAAGATAAATACAAGAGCTACCGTTGTTTTGAGTTCAGAGACAATAGTTGAGCTGAAAGTTCCGTGATGACTATGAAAATCCATGCCAAAGAGAAACAGAGAGAGAGAGAAAGAAAGGGAGGAGAAAATGAAGAGGCAGATAAAGAATGAAGAGAATGCATCAGTAGAAGAAGGGGTCGAGGGCAAAGGCAGCAAATAAAGCTTTTAATAATCTCTGCTGCCATCAGCATACCATATCTCAGGAAGGGGACCAGCATTGTACAAGCTGTCAGAGTGTTTATCTGTTGGAATATATACACAACGCAGAGACATAGACACACACACTTCTCACCCCTAAGGGTTAGCTGTAGAAGAATATCTCCTCTAATAACAGAATCCATTGAAGCATAATTGAAAATGACTTTTGGAAAATTGCCACATTAAGGGTACGGAAAGATATTTGACGGTGTTTGCCGGAAGAGCACAGTAGATTGTTGCTGAGAGACATGTAGGAGGGTGGAAACTCAAGCATGAATGAATAATGGAGGGAAAAACATTCACATTTACAGACTGGGTCCAATCAGTGAGAGGAGATGTTTTTTCTTTTTTATCTCGACACTTGGAGTGACCTTGAAAAATGAGAAACAGGCAACAGAGACAGGAAGAGGAAATATGAAACAGTCCATGCGTGAAACAAAACAACAACAGCAGGAACAGGGAAATGTGTCTGATGCAGAAGCCAGATTCACTACACCATCTAGGCTCTCTGGGTTTTTGATAATAAACTAGGAAGTCAAAGAATATTCCCACTGTGTGGAAAGAAAATGACATATAAGAACCAAGAGTAAGCACTGTAGGTACTGTATAGCTACTGCAGGTAGCTTGGAGGTTTAGAGTATTGTGCAAGATCGCTGAACTGAATCTGGAGCCGACAAGGTGTAAAATCTGTTGCTGGGCCCTTGATCAAGGAAATTACCCCAAATTGCTCCAGGGGCGCTGGGCAATAGTGACCCTGGCCGTAACTCCACTCCCTGCGGGTGTCTCAAGGGGAGTTGTGATATGCAAGAAACACATTTCCATGACACACTTGTAACAGGACAAATACACTGCTCAAAAAATAAAGGGAACACTTAAACAACACAACTCCAAGTCAATCACACTTCTGTGAAATCAAACTGTCCACTTAGGAAGCAACACTGATTGGCAATACATTTCACATGCTGTTGTGCAAATGGAATAGACAACAGGTGGAAATTATAGGCAATTAGCAAGACCCCCGATAAAGGAGTGGTTCTGCAGGTGCTGACCACAGACCACTTCTCAGTTCCTATGCTTCCTGGCTGATGTTTTGGTCACTTTTGAATGCTGGCGGTGCTTTCACTCTAGTGGTAGCATGAGACACAGTCTACAACCCACACAAGTGGCTCAGGTAGTGCAGCTCATCCAGGATGGGACATCAATGCGAGCTGTGGCAAGAAGGCTTGCTGTGTCTGTCAGCGTAGTGTCCAGAGCATGCAGGCGCTACCTGGAGACAGGCCAGTACACCAGGAGACGTGGAGGAGGCGGTAGGAGGGCAACAACCCAGCAGCAGGACCGCTACCTCCACCTGTGTGCAAGGAGGAGCAGGAGGAGCACTGCCAGAGCCCTGCAAATGGACCTCCAGCAGGCCACAAATGTGAATGTGTCTGCTCAAACGGTCAGAAACAGACTCCATGAGGGTGGTATGGGGGCCTGACGTCCACAGGTGGGGGTTGTGCTTATACAGCCCAACACCGTGCAGGACGTTTGGCATTTGCCAGAGAACACCAAGATTGGCAAATTCGCCACTGGCACCCTGTGCTCTTCACAGATGAACGCAGGTTCACACTGAACACATGTGACAGACGTGACAGTCTGGAGACGCCGTGGAGAATGTTCTGTTGCCTGCAACATCCTCCAGCATGACCGGTTTGGCGGTGGGTCAGTCATGGTGTGGGGTGGCATTTCTTTGGGGGGCCGCACAGCCCTCCATGTGCTCGCCAGAGGTAGCCTGACTGCCATTAGGTACCGAGATGAGATCCTCAGACCCCTTGTGAGACCATATGCTGGTGCAGTTGCCTCTGGGTTCCTCCTAATGCAAGACAATGCTAGACCTCATGTGGCTGGAGTGTGTCAGCAGTTCCTGTAAGAGGAAGGCATTGATGCTATGGACTGGCCCGCCAGTTCCCCAGACCTGAATCAAATTGAGCACATCTGGGACATCATGTCTCGCTCCATGCACCACAGACTGTCCAGGAGTTGGCGGATGCTTTAGTCCAGGTCTGGGAGATCCCTCAGGAGACCATCCGCCACCTCATCAGGAGCATGCCTAGGAGTTGTAGGGAGGTCATACAGGCACGTGGAGGCCACACACACTACTGAGCCTCATTTTGACTTGTTTTAAGGACATTACATCAAAGTTGGATCACCCCGGTTTTCCACTTTAATTTTGAGTGTGACTCCAAATCCAGACCTCCACGGGTTGATCAATTTGATTTCCATTGATAAATTGTGTGATTTTGTTGTCAGCACATTCAACTATGTAACGAAAAAAGTAGTTAATAAGAATATTTCATTCATTCAGATCTAGGATGTGTTATTTTAGTGTTCCCTTTATTTTTTGGAGCAGTGTATAAGCACCCCCTAAATGTTGTGGAAGAGAAAAGCTATGAGACAGGAAAGTTTCAGTCGCCAAATTTACTTTACCCTAATTTTCATGGAACTGTATGCATATAAGAGCCCATAGTGTGGCACGCAATTGTCAAGGCGTCAACTGGGATTGGCCAGTGTAGGCCATCATTGTAAAGATGAATTTGTTCTTAACTGACTTGCCTAGTTAAATAAAAGTGAGCACAAGATATAGCATTTGTCATAAGTTACTGGACACAGGGGAAAAAATAAAAGTGTACATTTCACAAATCACACTTTTATGCAAGTTACTGGACTGGATCATACTTCCATGGCACTTTAGGCAAGGCCATCATCAATCCATGCTTCCATTCACCACCAAGAGTGATAAGGTATTGTGACAAGCTACTGAACACAGATTGAAAAACAACTACAAAGACATGGCAGTTTAAATCTCACTTTGGTCCTAAGTAATTATTTCATGGCACTTTAAGCCATTGCATGAAAACATGTCACTGATTTCATTCACAAATGCACTCTTGAAGTGCTTTGAAGAACTATAATGTAAGAAACGCTGACATTTGGATGATGTTTTTAAGCACTTAACACCCAATCATGCTTAGGGTCATGTATAAAAATGCTCCGTTTCCCATTATTTTGACTACCATGGTTAGAAGATGAGATTTCAGTGACTTTGAAAGAGGGGTCTCAAAGGAGCATAGGGGGTTTAAAGTGTGTGTGTGTGTGTGTGTGTGTTTTAGGTTTTACTAGAACAAGGAACATTCGGACAATTGGGGACATTTCACCATTCCCCACAAGGAAAAATGCTATTTTAGGCTTAGGGGTTAGGTTTAAGGATAGGGTTAGAATTACGGGTTAGTATTATAATTAGGTTTCAGGGTTAGGAGTTAGTTTTAGGTTAGGGTTTGGGGAAAATAAGATTTTGAATGAGAATCAATTGTTTGGTCCCCACAAGGAGAGTAAAACAAAAGGTACGTGCATTTGTGTCTCAGTCACCAGAACTCAGCTCAATTGAACACTTATGGGAGATTCTGGAGTGGTGCCTGAGACAGCGTTTCCTCACCATCATCAGCAACATGTCTCGTGGAACAATGGTGTCACATCACTCCAATAGTGTTCCAAACACTTGTAGAATCTATACCAAGGTGCAATGAAGCTGTTCTGGAGGCTCGTGGTGGCCAAATGCCCTACTAAGACACTTTATGCTAGTGTTTCCTTTATTTTGGCAGCTACATGTACCTCTTTTTTTCATCAAGATTGATTTAAACATCAGTCGGTTTTAAACTGTTTTTCTGACCATTTACAGGATACCTTCACTGCTCCCAGTCCTGCTGCTTTCGTTTGTGGATGGAGGAGTTTAAGGCTCCATTTCTCTTCACCATTAGCCTTGGGGGGTGATGTGAAAAGGTGACTTCACACATCATCTGTTCCAACATGCCCCTTGGCATTTTGGGTAAGTCAATAATCCACCTCTCTTTAGTTGGATGCTGCTGAAGTATCTCTACGCCTCTCTAAAGACTGCCACTCTTTCAAAACATTTGAGAAATCATACAAAATATTGAGTTACTGAGAGTAAGTGAGGGGAAAAAATGGTTTGTCCCTTTTCCATGTGCACTTTAGCATTTACAATAATTGTATGGGATCTTCCCAGGCTTTTCAAAGCCATGTCATAATGAATGAGAGGCCCCAAACAAACATTTGATTTATACCTAGCTAGACTGATGGGCATCATACTCATAATTCCCCTCGCTGTCGGGTATAAATAATGTTGTGGAATGAATGGCACACAAATGCAATTGTTTAACTTCAACAAGGGTTGTTTTTCAGGCTGGGATCTGGGGATAAATAAGGCAATGCTCTTGCTTTCTAAAATAGGTGTTTGATAGTGTACCATCAAACATATTCACTGCCTTGCATCCTGCTGCGTTCCCCTCAAAGGATATGTGTTTTGTTGTTTCCAGAAATTCTCCAAAGAGATATATAAAATATATAACTCAGAGAGAGTGAAAGTGAGAGGAAGCCATATCTTCCACCTCTTACATCCTTTGTCTGTTTCCACCTTCTCCCTCTCTATAAGTAGTTTCAGAGCCAATATTATGGAAACGTATAACTCAGGATTGAGGAGATGGGCTGAGTTGATCTGAAGGAGGAAGTAAAGAAGAAAAGAAGGGAAAAGGCGAGAAAACTTCCCAAAACTTCAGGAAGTGAAGGGTGAAGAAGTAACATTCTGACTAATCTTTTTCATTGAAATGGATAATGTTGTTTTCCAGGCCAGGTTCACAGGGATCTGATGAGTCTGGCTGGCATTGAGGCAGTTCTTCTTGTTCTCTCTTGACACATCCCTGTCACCTTCTCTCTTTTAGTATTTATGTTATTTATGTCAGAATACCAGTGGTGCACTCAAGACTTCTAAGGCCACACACTGCATAACCTGTTGGCTAGATAGAATACAAAACATTCCACCATCATGTCTGAGGCAACAAGGACTGTACAGTCTGCATGCATGCAGGTCAGTGTACAATTTGTACTAGTACACACTGGCCTGTACATCCTTGAATTAATGATTAAGTCCACATTTCCAATTTGGATTCATGACCAGTCCAGTGAGTTATAAATCTCCAAAACAAACCTAGTATCAATATAACGAAGTAGAGGGTCGTACAAATCGAATGAAAACTTCAGTGTCGCAAAAAACAAAAACAAAAAAAAACAATTAAGCATTTGTGCACAAGAGGAAAATATTTGTGCCTTTATCACTGACACGTGTCGGCTTGATGAGATTTTAGCACAAACAAAACCGAGAGCTGCGGATTCAAAAGGGAGCTGCTCTTGAGTCGCATTTGTGTTGAAAACCCGTATTATCAACGGTTAATGCTGGTGATGAAAATCCAACCATTTACTGTTATGACAGAAAGCAAATTAGAGTGTGCTTCAGGATATGAGGGGAAAACCCAAGAGAATGTAATTAAAAAGGTTCAAATTTAAATATTGTGAGAAAGGAACTAAATAAATGACTACTATAATCATAGAATGAGTGATTAATGTATCAGACCCCAGGAAATGGGAGGGGAGAAGGACGTGCCCATTGAAATGACTAGAAATCCTATATGGAGAGCAAAACCATGAGTGTTTTTCACAGCAGTTTCACTGTAAAACGGAAGATGTACATATTGTATATCAAGGGATCCTTTCAAATTGTTACAATGCCACGGACTAAAGCCTATCTGTTGACGCAAAAGGACAATGTTGGCAAATCCTTCATTTTGAGCCGAGTCCTGGATCTGTTTATGAATAATCTTTGAGCAGCTTTGATATGGAATATACTGTATGCGCCTCGACATGATGATAACACAATATGATAAACATAGATATTCGACAACATATGAGAATCGATCTAAAAACCTCTAACGTCAGACATTTATTTGACTATCAAAATCAGATCTCGGTCATATCACTTTTTTTTACTTCCTACTTGAGGAAGTATTGGATTCCAATAAAAAAAAAGTTATATAGCACCTCTGGAGCTTTGAGGTAACGTCCAAGTCCAATTGTAAAAGGTCAGAGACATCAGGTTGGTCTATGGAAGAAAAATTACAAGATTATGTTCATGCTTTGATGAGTGCTCTCTCGTCTGTGTCTCTTGGGCTTTGAGACGATGCCTTGATGATAAAACCTAAAGACTGCATTCCATAGACAGGATCTGGTGTGTGTGACCCGAGATAGGGATAGCCTAGAGGAGTAGAATAATCCCTCATTGTTTCTAATCAATCTTGCATCTGGGAAACTACGCCGGATTGGGGGTAAAACAACACCCAGTGCAGATAACCACGAGATGAACCTAAGGTGGCTTATGATGCCCCCCGATCTGCATAGGAGGGGTGGAACCAGCCATGACTCAGCATTTTTAGATCTACTATATAAGAACTCTGCATTTTCTCAAGGGTGTTGGGTCGTAAGTTTCATTATTGCAATAATGAATCGGTATTAAATAAAGATGATTGTTTGAAGAAAGGACCGTCTCTCTCACTTGATTAGAATATTCAACGACACTTCTCTCCGCAACACAGGCACTGACCTGTGAAATATCAGCCAGCCTGGGAATCAGCTCGCTCTGCAAAATTATGTCATTTGAAAGGATGTCACTCACCCCTGCATGACCCCCACGGTGGCACATTGGGAATGGGGGGCAGGAGGGTATAAATGGCAAGGGAGAGATGGAAGGGATGTCCCAGATCAAACTTTCTCTTTCTGTCTTTCTCTCTGTCTTTCTCTCTGTATCTTGTCTTTGTCTCACTCGTCTCTCTCTCTCTGCCCCTATTCCTCTGTTTGACTGCAGAGGAATCCCCTCCACTCCAACTCACTAGATGTTACCTTCAGAAGACATGCATGTCTTTTCAGCCAGAGTTTTGTTCAGAGAATATACCCTTCACCGTCGCAAATCAAATCAAATTTTATTTGTCACATACACATGGTTAGCAGATGTTAATGCGAGTGTAGCGAAATGCTTGTGCTTCTAGTTCCGACAATGCAGTAATAACCAACAAGTAATCTAACTAACAATTCCTAAACTACTGTCTTATACACAGTGTAAGGGGATAAAGAATATGTACATAAGGATATATGAATGAGTGATGGTACAGAGCAGCATAGGCAAGATACAGTAGATGGTATCGAGTACAGTATATACATATGAGATGAGTATGTCAACAAAGTGGCATAGTTAAAGTGGCTAGTGATACATGTATTACATAAGGATGCAGTCGATGATATAGAGTACAGTATATACGTATGCATATGAGATGAATAATGTAGGGTAAGTAACATTATATAAGGTAGCATTGTTTAAAGTGGCTAGTGATATATTTACATCATTTCCCATCAATTCCCATTATTAAAGTGGCTGGAGTTGAGTCAGTGTCAGTGTGTTGGCAGCAGCCACTCAATGTTAGTGGTGGCTGTTTAACAGTCTGATGGCCTTGAGATAGAAGCTGTTTTCAGTCTCTCGGTCCCAGCTTTGATGCACCTGTACTGACCTCGCCTTCTGGATGATAGCGGGGTGAACAGGCAGTGGCTCGGGTGGTTGATGTCCTTGATGATCTTTATGGCCTTCCTGTAACATCGGGTGGTGTAGGTGTCCTGGAGGGCAGGTAGTTTGCCCCGGTGATGCGTTGTGCAGACCTCACTACCCTCTGGAGAGCCTTACGGTTGAGGGCGGAGCAGTTGCCGTACCAGGCAGTGATACAGCCCGCCAGGATGCTCTCGATTGTGCATCTGTAGAAGTTTGTGAGTGCTTTTGGTGACAAGCCGAATTTCTTCAGCCTCCTGAGTTTGAAGAGGCGCTGCTGCGCCTTCTTCACGATGCTGTCTGTGTGAGTGGACCAATTCAGTTTGTCTGTGATGTGTATGCCGAGGAACTTAAAACTTGCTACTCTCTCCACTACTGTTCCATCGATGTGGATAGGGGGTGTTCCCTCTGCTGTTTCCTGAAGTCCACAATCATCTCCTTAGTTTTGTTGACGTTGAGTGTGAGGTTATTTTCCTGACACCACACTCCGAGGGCCCTCACCTCCTCCCTGTAGGCCATCTCGTCGTTGTTGGTAATCAAGCCTACCACTGTTGTGTCGTCCGCAAACTTGATGATTGAGTTGGAGGCGTGCGTGGCCACGCAGTCGTGGGTGAACAGGGAGTACAGGAGAGGGCTCAGAGCGCACCCTTGTGGGGCCCCAGTGTTGAGGATCAGCGGGGAGGAGATGTTGTTACCTACCCTCACCACCTGGGGGCGGACCGTCAGGAAGTCCAGTACCCAGTTGCACAGGGCGGGGTCGAGACCCAGGGTCTCGAGCTTGATGACGAGCTTGGAGGGTACTATGGTGTTGAATGCCGAGCTGTAGTCGATGAACAGCATTCTCACATAGGTATTCCTCTTGTCCAGATGGGTTAGGGCAGTGTGCAGTGTGGTTGAGATTGCATCGTCTGTGGACCTATTTGAGCGGTAAGCAAATTGGAGTGGGTCTAGGGTGTCAGGTAGGGTGGAGGTGATATGGTCCTTGACTAGTCTCTCAAAGCACTTCATGATGACGGAAGTGAGTGCTACGGGGCGGTAGTCGTTTAGCTCAGTTACCTTAGCTTTCTTGGGAACAGAAACAATGGTGGCCCTCTTGAAGCATGTGGGAACAGCAGACTGGTATAGGGATGATGCCTTCTGAGTTCCACGTACAGTAGCCACCTTGTCTCAGTTGACACAGCAGCCTATCTGATAGCAGCATTTCAGTCATTTTTAAAGGTTTTCTTTCTTTCTAGGACAATTTAAGGAGTGAATTGACACCCACTAATTCACAGCAGGAGAGCTTCACAATGTGTTGAACTTTGAGCTATGATACATTTCAGTTGGGAAAGTATTCATAGATAAGTGTGACACAAGAACATTACTACTACAACAGAGACTCATTAATACAAATGCCCAGAAAAATACTGTGTTGTATTATATAGTACACTTAATTCACAGTTACACAATTAGTCTAAGCTACTAATCTAACAATACCACTTCACGCGTCTCATAAAAATGAAATCATTATAGTGATGTTAGCTAACTGTCATGTTTTCGCAACCTCTGTACAAAAAAAGCTGTTCCTGTTGAGCTGACGTGAAGTCAAGAATGTTGTGTGAGACGCAATTAAGCTTCCTGTAAGACATATTTGTTTGAAAAGTTAAAAGCTAAGCGTTACGTTTCCGTCTAGTTATATTGAATGTGTTCTGTTTTCACAGTCTCTGTATGTACGATATATGCTGGTCCCGTTGAGTTGGATTGGAGTCAGGGAAATGATGCGTTAAGTTGGATACATGCAGACAGGCTCATCTCGAAGAGGTTTCAGCATCTGCCATCCAGGCATCTGCTCTGATGCAGTAGCACCGCCGAAGACATTACCTTTCTGAATTCCTTCCAGACTTCCTACTGAGTCATTAAGTGACAAGGTACATACCGTGAGTGTTTCTTCAGTAAGCATACTATAAATTCCTTTTAGGAACTAGGATCTCCAGTATGGGAGGTAATTTTTGGCTACCTACACCAGAAGTAGAAAAGGGTACAAATTCCCCAAATAATCATACAATGCATATCAAACGCTTCTGTGTTTCTATACTTGTGTACCTATTTGCTAAGCCTGAATAATTAATGAGCAATAAACGGCTCAACCGCCAAGTTAAGATACTCAGAAGACATAGATGAAGAGAGGAGACAGATCTGAATAACGTATGAAAGAGATCAATTAACAATTAATGTTATGAACAGAGAGGAACAGAGCAAATCAAATGCAGAGACATTGCAAAGTTTATGGCTGCGATCATTTGTTGATTCATGGGTATGAACTATAATGTTCTGGACGATTCTGACTAGTGTTTAGATTGATCTCTCTCTAACTCTATGTTTCCACTTGTTCTCTCTCTACATCCCTCATTCTCTGGGTACCACCAGTTCTCATATGAACAAAGTCAAATATGATCATATATGCACTGGTTTTGTTGATAAGGAATCCCAGCACTGTGGCAACCGTCATAGTGATGTATCAGAACCCCAGCCAAGCAGGGCAGGTCTCATACAACGGGTGGTTTACTGCTGTAACTGCCTTCTCACGGCGGAGGGATATGACTTGGCTGAATGAATGCCAGGTCACATCTCAGAGGCTTGGCGATGTTCTCCTACACCCAGGATTATTTACTCCTCTAATGACTACACCTGACTTCAATTACTTTACATGCTGACAAAAACACCTGGCATATGTATCCTTGTTCCTGCCCTATAGCTCATTTTGAAGAGCTTCACTGTTGTATGATGTAACGTGTTAGATGTTGAAATATCTATTTTCTAAGACAATTAATTTTGGATTATTTTTGAAGACTGACTCGCAGTAGCAGACTTTTCTCTGCTCTATAACCAGGGACGGACTGGGAGAAAAAAACGGTCCTGATCCGCCCACCAGACCGGCCCACCAGAACCGGTCCCCATATACTTTACCACGGCCGCCCTGCAAATGCACGCACGTACACACACGACCGGCCCCTAATACAACATCCTAGTTGCATCACAACCATTGACCACTATTGCAGTACTACTTGAAAAAGGCTGTAGAATACACACAAATACTGCACATTACATTGGTATAAAACTTCTATAGAACACACACTGAATTTGTCATGATTGAACTACCTCACATCACATGAAGCCTGGAGTGAAAAAGAGATTCTAAAATATCCACTATACTCACTGAGACATAGAACTGTCTAACTGCTGCTCAGGGTCAGCTGGCTGGCTTTAAGTCATGGGAGTACACCTAAAAAACAATGGCTGAACACCTCTCCGAAAATAGAACATAACCTTTAAGGGAGCAACACAAGCCATCATGAGTCATGATTCATCTACATCACCTGAAGCCTTCAAATCGAAGCAAACATTTGCTGAGATCTTGAAGGGCTGTCTCTGGAAGACCATCGGATGCTATTTGGGAGAAGGTTCTTGGGTCCGCATATAGAGTGCAATGAGACAGAAATCACCTGCGGATACTATCTGTGACTGTATCTATAATTTGATTGTGGACTTGAACTTTATAGACATTCTCTGCCTCTGTCAAAGCTTCCTCTTGAGCCATCGCTCCAGACATGATTTTCTTTTTTCTTGCCCTTTCTGTGGCAGAGTGGATTCCACCTCCTCCAGCTCGGTGTCCTCATCCTGTTCTTTGATCTTCTTATTTGCAAACTGAACAAATGTGTCTGTAGCTGCCATAATGGCGTCAAAGTCTCTTGAAATGCCTTTCAGAGTTTCCTGTGTAGTCACAACCATTCAAAGGGCAGACAGGATATCCGTCCCACTTGTCTGCAGGTATTTGGACAGTGGTGACGTGTTGTCAAATATCCAAAGAAATATTTAAGCTGTCAGTATTGTCTTATACTGGAGAAGCGCTTCAGTAAATCCTCTTTCCTTCACCCGAGCAGTTGTCTTCATGTTGGCCTGTCCTTGCACGGCTGATAGTGTCAACATAGAGATCCTGGTCTGGTTTTCCAAAGGATATAGAGACCTTCTTCAAAGCACTATCCTTAGCCCACCAGTGTGTTTCTCCGATTGAAGATAGCGTCTATGTCGTGTGTCCTGGCTCTTCTTCTCCCACACATCCATTCTTTGGTCGGATTCACGGAGTAACACAGCAATGTCTTTAAGGAAAGCAAACAGTGACCCACTTGCTAAGACAACTTCAGTTGTGTCAAAACCCCAGATTAAGGACATGCACATAGCACAATTCATGCACTTGATTGGGGGACTTTGAGGATAACAGAGTAGAGAAGCACTTACATTTGCCCAGCATATTGGATGCTCCATACGTAGCATTGCCAATGCACTTGCTCATGTCTAATTATCCATGACATCTGTCAACAATTGGACAAAATACTGTCCAGTGGATGCCTCACACTTCACAACAACCACAAGCCTCTCTCGTACGACATCTGTCACATATCTCACAATGACAGACCACTGATCTTGAGAAGTTATGTCCCGAGTTACATCGATCTGGACAGAGAACGTTCCAGCTTGCTCAATTTCACTTGACATGGTCTCTTGGGTAAATGCTCAGAATTGTGTGAATGACGGTGTTGACAGTATTCTTTTTTAGAGGAGTGTGATCAGAGAACCTCTTGCCCCAGACTGATGTAGGTTCTTGCTTTTCTCGAAGCATTCGGTGAGATGTTCTTACAAGCAGACGTCATACTATCCCATCAGTATTATCATCTCCAAGAAATGACCGTGATGGATACTGGTGTCCTCTAATGTATACGCAGCCTCAGACTGCCTCCTCCTGTAACTGAGCCCCCTCTTGCCAATGACTTTAAAAAAGTATGCCTCAGCACTACTTCTGGGCAGGTTGCTCTTCTCATGCTCCTCTACCCTTTGGTGAACATGTTTCCAATCAGTCATACCACTCACAAAAATACAGTATAACGAATGGCTTTCTTCATTGTATGACAGCCATTTTCGATTGGTGCCGTCTTTAAAACAGAAAACCATCAATGCTCTCGTCCACTGAAACTGGATTGGGCCTGTCATCAACCTCAATGCTCTCGTCCACTGAAACTGGACTGGGCCTGTCGTCAATCTCAATGCTCTCTTCTACTGAAACTGGACTGGGCCTGTCATCAACATCAATGCTCTCTTCCATTGAAACTGGACTGGGCCTGTCATCAACATCAATGCTCTCTTCCACTGAAACTGGACTGGGCCTGTCATCAACATCAATGCTCTCTTCTACTGAAACTGGACTGGGCCTGTCATCAACATCAATGCTCTCTTCTACTGAAACTGGACTGGGCCTGTCATCAACATCAATGCTCTCTTCATCTGGAACTGGTCTGGGCCTGTCATCAACATCAATGCTCTCTTCTACTGAGACTGGACTGGGCCTGTCATCAACATCAATGCTCTCGTCTACTGAAACTGGTCTGGGCCTGTCATCAACATCAATGCTCTCTTCCACTGAAACTGGACTGGGCCTGTCATCAACATCAATGCTCTCTTCCACTGAAACTGGACTGGGCCTGTCATCAACATCAATGCTCTCTTCCACTGAAACTGGACTGGGCCTGTCATCAACATCAATGCTCTCTTCTACTGAGACTGGACTGGGCCTGTCATCAACATCAATGCTCTCTTCTACTGAAACTGGACTGGGCCTGTCATCAACATCAATGCTCTCTTCTACTGAAACTGGACTGGGCCTGTCATCAACATCAATGCTCTCTTCATCTGGAACTGGACTGGGCCTGTCATCTACCCCAAAGATCCTCTATTCCAATGAAACTGGACTGGGCCTGTCATCAACCTCAATGCTCTCTTCTACTGAAACTGGACTGGGCCTGTCATCAACCTCAATGCTCTCTTCTACTGAAACTGGACTGGGCCTGTCATCAACCTCAATGCTCTCTTCTACTGATACTGGACTGGGCCTGTCATCAACCTCAATGCTCTCTTCTACTGAAACTGGACTGGGCCTGTCATCAACCTTGATATTAATACAATAATATAGAAATGAACTAATAAAGGCCCAATTTTGAAAAACTACAAAAACACAGCAGCAGCCCCACTATTTCATACCAAGTGAATGAATGACAACACAACATGTTTTTTCGTGTGGCTTTACTCGCCGTTCATACCGGACTTTTGGCATGGTTGAGTTTCAATGCATTGTCGAGGAAGAGGTGAAGTGGTAGGAACTGTGGCGATGAGGATCATAGCTAGCAAATCACTGTAGCCATATTCTCTCGCACAAAATATGAATTTGAGAGGGAAAGGACTTGATTGGTTTTACAATATGTATACTATTTGCAACCAATGGCTGTATAGATATGAAATAAAATGTACATTTGTGTTTGTTTAATGCAATTTAGGATTTAGAACGACAAGGCAAAAACAACCAGAATGAAATGAAAATGCTTCTTTTAGCTAAGTGACATTATGTGATGGTAAATCACTGATACTCAAGTGATTGCCATTTCTCACAAAAAAAACCCACAGGATGGCAAAATCTAGGCATTCAAAGCTTTGCTAGGTGTCAAATTTGAGTTCTTCCCGCTAGCTGTTTGGAAAACCCAGTTACTCTACGTCTTTACCTCAATTCTTTCTTTCTAGTACATTTACACAGCAGTAGCTGACCAACAGTATTTGCATTTCACTCATAAATTCTGATATAACTGTCAGGATTTGGCCAGGGTTGTTCCGGGTTTTGGTCACTAGATGCCCCCATTGTGCTTTTTGACCTTATGTTTTTTCCCTTGTTCCCCATTATTATTTGCACCTGTGCCTCGTTCCCCCTGATTGTATTTAAACCCTTAGTTTCCCTCAGTTCTGTGCTCTGTGTTTGTATGTTAGCACCCAGCCCTAGTGTTCTGTGTATTCTTGTCGTTTCCGGTGGATGCTCTTGTGGAATTCTGTTTTTGTTTTTGAGTATCTCTTGAGGCTTTTTTGTGCTATTCCTACCACCTTTTGGATTTGCCATTTTGTATTGAAGGACTTCTCCTTTTTTACTTTATTAAATACACCGTCTTAAGTACTGCTGTGTCTGCCTCATCTTCTGGGTTCTGCTGACTATTCGTGGCTCAGTTGGTTAAGTGACTGTTTCTCACTCCGGAGACCCAGGTTCGTAACCGGGTCCTGACAATAACATGTCGTATTTGTAACACATTTAGGCACATCTATTGCTTTGGCTGCCCTATCTTTGGCTTCGCTGTCTTCTCCGTCTACTCTTTTACCCACGAACCAGGTTATGGCATCTTCCTCTTGCAGGTCTAGCACTTCGATGTTAATGTCAGTGGCACTGGTACTAATACCGAATAAGTCGGTTCGTTTTTACATTTACAGTACTTGCATTTGAGTGAAGTTTTTGACTCTTTTGTCTCTTAACTTTTCAGCCCAACCCTTACGTTTTAACCAGTTGCGACGAGGAAACCCGTATCCGGGAGCGTAATCATAGCCTCAAATGCATTAGCATAACGCAACGGACATAAATACCCCTATAAACTTTTCCTATTCATGAAAATCGCAAATGAAATGAAATAAATATATTCAAACACAAGCCTTTTGTTAACAACACTGTCATCTCAGATTTTCAAAATATGCGTTACAGCCATCGCTAGACAAGCATTTGTGTAAGTTTAGCATGGCATAATGCTATGCCAGGCTCTGCTGGCAGCAGGCAACATTTTCACGAAAATAAGAAAAGCAACCAAATCATTTACCTTTGAAGAACTTCAGATGCTTTCACTCAGGAGACTCCCAGTTAGATAGCAAATGTTCCTTTTTTGCAAAAATATTATTTTTGTAGTCAAAAAAGCTCTTGTTTCTTCACCATGCTTGGCTGAGAAATCGACCGAAAAATGATACAACTATAACACCAAACTTTTTTCAAAATTAGCTACATCGACAGAAACACGGCAAACGTTGTTTAGGATCCATCCTTAAGGTGTTTTTAACAAATATATTCGATAATATATCCGTCGAGGCAGTTGGTTTCTCATAAGAAGCGATTGGAAAAATGGCTACCTCAGTATTTTACGCAAGGTTTTCTGCAGGAGACACCATGTGACCACATGCCATATATGGTCCCTTACAGCCATTCTTCAAGGGAAATGCCTAAAAAGATGTCACAATGCTGTAGACACCTTGGGGAAAACGGGGAAAACGTAAGCTCATTCGTAGCTCATTCACAGCCATATAAGAAGTCATTGGCATGAGGCGGTTTCAAAAAATGCGGCACTTCCTGGTTGGATTTTTATCTGGGTTTCGCCTGTAACATCAGTTCTGTGGCACTCACAGACAATATATTTGCAGTTTTGGAAACGTCAGAGTGTCTTCTTTCCAAAGCTGTCAATTATATGCATAGTCGAGCATCTTTTCGTGACAAAATATCTTGTTTAAAACGGGAACGTTTTTCATCCAAAAATTTAAATAGCGCCCCCTAAATCCAACTGGTTAAACTCTGCTTTTCCATTTTCTATTTTAGCTCGTTTTTGAGCTGTCGCTGTCAGTCAGTGTCAATGTGTGAGTGAGTTTGAGCGAGACAAAGGGGGCGGGGCTGTCACGCCCTGGCCATAGAGGCTTTTTATTCTCTATTTTGGTTAGGCCAGGGTGTGACTGGGATGGGCGTTCTATGTTATTTTTTCTATGTTTTTGTATTTCTTTGTTTTTGGCCGGGTATGGTTCTCAATCAGGGACAGCTGTCTGTCATTGTCTCTGATTGAGAACCATACTTAGGTAGCTCTTGCCCACGTGGGTTTTGTGGGTAGTTATTTTCTGTTTAGTGTGTTTTGCACCTGACGGAGCTGTTTCAGTTGTTCCTTTTTGTTTCTTTGTATTCAGTGTTCAGGTCTATTTAACAAAATGACGAATACTTACCACGCTGCACCTTGGTCCTCACCTTCTTCCACCAACGGCCGTTACAGGGTCTAAGGGTTGCATAGAAGTTTGTTTGGAATAGACCAATGGGCCTGGGGGGAAAAGGGGGATTGGCTCATGTTGCTCAACTTTGCCAACGTTTTTATTAGTAGTAAAAAAAAATTAAGGCAGGCGACCCACGGGGAATTCTCCCGGTGCTCCCGGTGGCCAGTCTTCTACTGTCTATAACGAATTAAAAGGAGCTTTGCGATTGAACAATGTCTTAGGTTAGATACTGGATATCTATTTTGTAAGATTTTGTTTTCATTTTTTAATGGTGTCACTTTGATTTCCTAGCAACTTACTCATACCTTGACAACAATATGGGGACATTGCTAATCTTTGCAGATATTCAAAGAGAAACCCAGCTAGCTTTCTCTAGCCTCAAGGAAAAACCCTACATGCCAGTTGTCATTGTCAGATTCATTTTAGTCTGAATGTCTGTCTGAAAACCTCCTCAAAGATGAAGGGTGGATTTGTTTTGTGCTCTGAAGAGAGATATTAACATTGAAATCCCATAGCCGCAATCTAAACAAGACCAAATTGTGGAGTCTGTACTGGAGTCAAACATGGTGCAGTATTATGTGTAATAATACATTTTGTGCAGTGAATTGAACTGCACAAAAAAAAGATGCAGATGGAATCCTCCCTTGTTACCCAATGGAAAACAAATGCTGTACTGAAACACATGGAAAATAAATTAGGGTTTTAAGGTTTTCATTAAATGTAAGTCTTGGAAAAACAAAACACAGAACATCACCACAATGTCCTTAACTCTCTCTCTCTCTCTCTCTCCTTCCCCTCTCTCTTCCTCCCAGTCAGCTTAACTCACCAAATTGACTGAAAGGATCGCAAGCTCTTGCTGTGTCACTACTACAGCCACTACAGCAAAAATGAAAGAAAAGAAACATCAACGAAAGTAATGAATGAAGACAACCTGTTCGGCAAATTTTTAAGCACTTTGTGTTGATACTCTGTGTTGTGTTTCTGTTAATGTCCTGGGAAGGTGTAAAGGGGACAGAGGTACATCCGTGGTAAGTTTGGTCAGAATCAGGATCAAAATCTGGATTTTGGAAACAAAACTTAATGTGATAAAAGTATGTAATAAGCCATGAAATAACTCAAACCTATTAGATAAACATAAATGTTTAAGAATACCGCAGGTTATTCTCTCAGAAGAGAAGAGAGACTGGGCACACTTATGTTATATTCTCTTAGAAGAACACCAACCTACGTAAAAAAAACTATCAAAAGCAGCTTAAACAACAACAACAGGTGTTCGTCGGCATGTTATGAATGTCCCTTCGGCTCCGTCCCCAACACAGCACTTGTCAAGGTCGCACTTTGCTAGCCTGTATGCCCACTTTGAACCCTTTCTCTCTTGATCGCTCAGTGCTGCCAGGCTTGGACCCTGACAAGCATGATCCTGCATTCAGTCCCTCTGTTCCCATAGGATTGATCTGAGTGGTTTGTAGAGCTGCAAAGAGAGAGAGGAGAGAAGGTGGACTTTGATAACCCACTGAAGAGGTTGAAGGATGAATCACAGACCAAGATGGCCGACCCTGTTCTACAGACCCTGTGGTCAGCTTTGATATCAAAGCAGAGGTCCAAAGAACTGTGCTTTTTTTACTCTGTAAAGCCTGAAGTGACGTATGACTGATATACTGTACCTGAATCCCAAGTCAACCCCTATAACTCCTCCTGGAGGACATTTGAAACGTGTAGAGTATTTGTATAAAAATACTTACGAAGTTTCTAATTTCCACCTTGAAATTTCAGAGTAGATGTAACATCACCCCTAAAAAAATCTATTTAGGATCCACAAAATAATTCACATTTCTTCTTTCTGCAGGATTATTTGTCTGCTATAGTAAACTGCCTCAAATCAAGATCCTACATCTATAGTTGAAAAAAATTCCACCCAGCCTATTAGAAGGCAAATTGTTAAAACATGTTTAACAATTTTGCTTAAACCTATTGTAACGACGTTCTTCTGTTGAAGAAGGAGCGGACCAAAATGCGGCGTGGTGGTTACTCATGTTTATTAATGAAAATAAGACTAGATATGAAAACTGAATGTACAAAACAACAGACGAAACGTGAAAACCTATACAGCCTATCTGGTGAACATAAACACAGAGACAGGAACAATCACCCACGAAACACTCAAAGAATATGGCTGCCTAAATATGGTTCCCAATCAGAGACAATGATAATCACCTGACTCTGATTGAGAACCGCCTCAGGCAGCCATAGACTATGCTAGACACCCCACAAAACCCCAAGACAAAAACACACCACAATAACCCATGTCACACCCTGGCCTGACCAAATAAATGAAGATAAACATAATATATTTCGACCAGGGCGTGACACCTATCCAGTTATCTTAGATCTACGGGAGAGGCTAGTGGGTAGAAAGGGCCAAGGGACTGATATAGGGATTCAGCGTATGCTCCTCTGAGTGGTAGGCTACTGATGCAACCAGGTCACATATGGAGTCTGTGGAGGAGACAAACAAAGAGTAATACTGAGAAGACAACACTGTCTTTATATAAATGCCACAACAGCCAGATGGTCACAGCGTTACTAACGATTTACATTACCACCTCCGGGTTGCGTCATTAATTCCGAGGTTGACGCTGGAATTTGTTAAATGCAAAAATGGAAAAGAATGACTCGTCTAAAACTTTAATTATTTACCATTCGTCTCGACACAGATGACTTGAGTGAGAACGAGGAAGAGGTTTTACATAATAAATGCTATTTTCACAGCAGTCGCTTTGTTTTCTAATGCTACAAACCAACTAAAAATCAGGCTTTTTTAGTTGCATACTTGTCTCTTGTTACCGTCCCCCTCTTTGCGCCAAGAGTATGCTTCTTTAAAGTGAACAGACAAGACTGACTTGAGTCACTTCGCTGCAAGGTGATTCGCTAGCTGTCTCTCTTCGTCTTGCCTGACTACATTTAGAGATATACATCAGGAAAATGGAACTCAGGAGGGAGAAGGGAATAAAGCCTAGACCAGTTGTTAGACCTGACCTCAGTGGTCCATGTGTTCAGGCTCCAGGCTTGGCCTCACTAGCCTGGCTGGGCCTTAAGAGCCCCAAGGACTGGCCCGGACCTCACTGGGGAGCCACTGATGGTTCTCTCTGAGAGACGGTGCCACCACCCCGGGGCCTCTCTTCTCCTCCTAAGACTGTGAGCAGATGGTTCAAGCCAAGCAAGATTGTACTGCCAGAGAGGGCAATGTAGAGAGAGAGGAAGAATAACATGGAAGAAGGAAATTGGATTCATGCCATGCTTGTAAAATGCAAAGCAAAACGGAGCTTTTCTTGGAATGTTGGTAGTGTGTCTTTGTGCGCTTGCATGTTCTTGCTTAAGTGTGTGTGTGTGGAGGTTCCTGCAGGGGTCTGATGTTTTGTCAGACAAGCTCACTCTCCTCTGCCAGGGGGTGGCACCACACAGACAGGAAGCAGTCCCCCTCCATGACAGCATGAATTGAAAATGCACATTGAATAACTGGGGCACCAGATGAAATCCCAGAGAATACTTTTATCCTGTCAGCTTGTATCACCGTCATGAAAATCATAATCATGTCTCTGAGAATGCCACAAACGGAATACAAACAGTGAAAGCAATAAATGTGGGGCGGTTGCGCTAAATACTGAACTTTCAACCCCATGTAAAATATTGTCACATTTGTTTACATAGTGCCAATCGTTGTTGGTCTGTTTAGTCGACTGGATTCAATGCAATACGGAATACCACAAACTCGAAACTTTAAAAAAAAAATATATATAAAACCTTTATTTAACTAGGCAAGTCAGTTTAGAACAAATTATTATTTACAATGACGGCCTCCACGAAGCTATCAACAAAGATTCACAAGGTTGCCGTTTTTCCAGTACACTCTTGTTTCACCTGTCCTTTTGATTGTCTCCACCCACTCCAGGTGTCGCTTATTTTCCCCAGTGTATTTATCCCTGTGTTTCCTGTCTCTCTGTGCCAGTTCGTCTTGTATGTTTCCAAGTCAACCAGCGGGTTTCCCGTTCTGCTTTTTGCTATTCTCCTTTTTCTAGTCCTCCCGGTTTTGACCTTTACTTGTTTCTGGACTCTGTACCCGCCTGCCTGACCATTCTGCCGTCCTTGACCATGAGCCTGTCTGCCACTCTGTACCTCCTGGACTCTTCCCTGGTTTTGACCTTTTTTCCTGTCCACGACCATTCTCTTGCCTACTTCTTTGGGATAATAAACATTGTAAGACTCCAACCATCTGCCTCCTGTATCTGCATTTGGGTCTCGCCTTGTACCTTGATAACTCTCCCCTCTTCGAAAACCCCAATTGACCTGCAATGAACGGAAGAAATTGTCAGCTTGTTGCCTCGCAATTAACCAACTGTGGCAAAAACATATTATTAGCATAACTAAAAGTCCCTTGTTCACAATGACCACTTCAAGGTGCCAAACGCAATTTGGAATGCTCATTTAGTTCTGTGGTGCGCTAACGATAGGTCACTAATGACTTTGAGAAAACACTTAATCTTTCCTCCAAGCCAATCAGAAGTTTAATTGTGTTAGCCCTATGAATTGCCGGTGTCTATCGCCGGGGTCAATGCTATGCGGCACGGTTACAAGGACACTAAATTAAATGTGCCATTCAGTAGGGAATATTGAATGAGTATCTAGTCCCTCAGGAGTGTTAAATTAGTGTGGTGTGGTGGAAACGCCTGGCTAATAAAACAACACCTCAGAACGTGTCCTTGTGGATAACTGGTGCTGCATGTGACGAATTCTTGAGACATCTGTATAGGTGTATGTTAATGAGACCTCTGCCTGTTTACACAACGATTCCTCTCATTCAAAGACTTCAGTACCTATTCTACTTAATTGCATGCTTAGAATGTAGCTACACTGTATACCCTCCATAACCACACTACTGATCACTCTACTCTTAAGCCCCAGAAACAGTGCCATTTGACTCTGATGCAGAGAGAGAGAGAAGAGCCAGACATGGACAAGCAATGTCCAAATCCCCCAAAAAAGCAGCAGAGAGCTTGCAAATCAAACGTAAGAACAGATAACACCAAAATGGCAGCCAAAAGAAACGCTGATCTTTATCCAAAAGTGATTAAGGCCCCCAGCCTTTCAGTAACGTGTCAGGGGCCAAGCAATTACTCCATCAAGTGGAGGGAGAGGCCTGTTTATGAGAAAGGGAGATAGCGGATGTTTGATGGCACTATCCGAACACACACACATACTCTCCACAAATAGAGAGGTTTGATGGTTCTATGCGAGCGGTGTGTGTGTTTTATGGCGTCTGTCATTGGGAAACAGGATCCCTTTTCCTGTCACGATTTGCCTTGACTGACATGTATGCTATAGAGCTGGCAGTAAGTGCATTTACTAAGCACCTTTCAAATGGCTCCCACACAATTACTTATAGCTTCCAATTGGCTCATTCATCCCCTCTCCTCTCCCCTGTAACTATTCCCAAAGTTGTTGATGTAAATGAGAATGTGTTCTCAGTCAACTTACCTGGTAAAATTATGGTAAAATAAATAAATAAATAGTGAGAGAAAAAAGTGTCTGTGTGTTTGTACATTTGTGTGCGAGAGAGCGTGAAAGAGAGAGACAGAGAAGCTACATGAGCTTGTAGCACTACGCCTAACCCCTGCTGAAACAAGGGGAAGCGCTGGCTGTTAAAAAGTCTGGTAGCATGTTTACGCCGGCTCAGGTGGTAGGGGAAACGATGGGAGATCTCCCATTAAAATGTAACACATGAATATAATGTGCAGCGTTGTACATTTCATGAGTCATTCCCTCAATCCCTCTCAAGGCCAGCGGTCTCACACAAATACACACACACAGACATACTCAAACACACACATATACACACACCAGTGGAAGCTGGTGGGAGGAGCTATGGGAGGACAGGCTCATTGTAATGGAACAGAGTGAAACATGTAGTTTCCATTTTTAATTGTTTGATACCGTTCCATTTATACCATTCCAGCCACACACATGAACGCACGGGGAGATTGTTCAAGATTGACATCAAAATTGGACATCTGTCTATGTCCCGAGGACGCCTGGAGATGCCTTCAAAACCAGCCACTAGTGGCAACAGAGTGCTATTGCCATCAAGAAAGCTTGGGTTTTGAAAGGGCGTTGTGGACAGGGGTGGTGGATGGGCGTAATCCCATGGGTTAAGGTTTGGGACATGGTAAAAACATTAAGCTGAACCACTCATTCTGAATGGTTAATGTTTTGGAATGGTAAAAAACATTACGTTTAACCAATTATTCTGGATGGTTAATGTAAAGGTTTGGGAAATGGTTAAAACAAAACAATTAAAAACAATTGGAGCAACTTCAAAATTTGATGGTTTTAGAATGTGGATGAACGTACAATTCTGTAGTGAGACTGTGAGAGCTTGATGTGTACGCTTGCCAGCACACACACACACACACACACACACACACACACACACACACACACACACACACACACACACACACACACACACACACACACACACACACACACACACACACACACACACACACAGTTAATATTTTTGGCCTTCAGCTGATACAGCCCTCATTTCCTTTATAAAATCCTTATTGATTCTCCACATTCACAGCAAAGCAAGATATATACCGTAGTGGTCTGTGGAGCCAGCCCAAGGTTAAGTTTACAAATCATTACCTATTTAAATACTGCCAGGCGGACTAAGTAGCTTAATAAACAGACAGGAAATACAGTATGAGAGAGAAGGTCTGGATGGAGCTCTACCTGTTCACCATTATGGTGATGGTGATTCTTATGGAGAACTAGTGAGGTAGCCAAGCCAAGTTTCCCTATGGCGTCCTCCCTCTACCTCCCTCCCTACTTTCTCCTCTAACACTCCTCTCCCTCTATCCATGCCTCTCCTCCTTGCTGCCTCTTTTTCGCTAGTTCTTTCCTATTCTACAATCCATTGCTTTCCCCTACCTCCACCTCTATCTGCCCTCCTCTGTCCTCCCTTCATTTCTATCTCTCTCCCTCCCACACATCCCTCTCTCCCCTCTTGCTCATTCTCTCTCAATCAAGCCTCTGTCCTTTGACATTGTATCCTTTATTTCTTTCTCTCCATCCCTTCCATCTCTCTCTATCACTCCACAGCCCTCACTCCCTCTTCCCTACCCCTCTATATCACTCCACAGCCCTCACTCCCTCTTCCCTCCCCCTCTCCCCCTCTCTCTCGTATCTTTGTCTAACTCCTCTACCATCTCTCTCCACCCCGTCTCTCTTCCTCCCTCCTCTCTCTCTCCCTACAGCAGAAGGGAGTTGAGTTAGTTATAAACTGCTAGGAGGAGGCCTAATAAATGTACATTTCCTGAATGTTCGTTAAACCGGAATGGAGGTGCTTATCTGTTTGGAATTTTAATTAAAGACCTCCCATGAAATGTGGAATGAGAGCGTTCTCATCTATCACTACTATTGTTTTTTCAAATGTGACTGATTGATCACACCACCGTCATAGGCTATTACACAAAAACAACTGAAACATACATAACACAGACAATAATTATTTTCATTTAACTAATCCAGCTCAAGAGAAATAGCTGTTTTCAATACATTTGGAAGATGTAGCCGTTCACACCATTATGTGGCACATTCCTACACAACATTCTTCTATCATTATCTGAAGTCATTATGTGGTGGCATTCTACTTCATAATCACCTGTCAGAAACACTTTTCAATTTCAACTTCAAAGTCCAGCGATAGAAGAGTGCTACCATAACAACTTAAATGTTTCTGAAATGTCCCTGTACATTCCAGTGCCATTTTGAATTGATATTTTCTGGAAACCAAAGAGTACCATTTAACCAGGCACAGCTAGCATTGGGATGGATACAACTCTCTACCAGACCATGACGTTTGGTGAGACTGGGTCACAGCTGCTGTTTCTCACAACAAAATTCACCATAACCCGTGTGTACCCTATTGTCCAAACTGGAGAACGGCATTTTCTACTTGTTTTATGATTCGGTGGTCTGACATGTGGGAACAAAGCATGATGATACGTGCTGGAGTGTGATAATAGGTTTTCATAAATGTTGTTCTATCCAATATGTCTTATCATCTCTGATGAGATCATCAGACACAGACATAAAGTAGATAGAAACCTAGGCATAACAGCAGGCATAACAGCATAGCAAACATATGAGTTTATTATACAGCACATACAGATCAGAATCACACTAATATAACCCTAATCCCTGGTAAACAGGAACTCTGGAAAAGCTAACTTAATGCTAACTTAAGGTGTCATCAAAAGTGTTCTCTCAATGCTCTCTATACCTGCTCTGTATGTTTGACATTTCCAGAGTGAGGGCACAAGCTGTGTCTTTCTCTTACACTACATTACGGTCGCCCTTTTTCTCTTCCTGTGGTGCAACTGTCTCTCAGGCTGGAGCTAGGTCATGGAGTTAGTCAAGCGAATCAAACGCTACCTGGCTGCCCAGGAGAATCAGTGGTTTGAACGTGCACACTAGAGTGGTGATATATCTCCATCCTTTTCTCTACCTTCAACTTTGGACCGTGAACCTCTGGCCAGAGACTTCAATGTCTCTCATGGTACATTAATCACAGGACAAATACTAAAAGTGTAAAGGACTAAAATACAAGAAGGTTAAGGAGTAAGGGACAGAGAAAATGCAGGATGATGTGATGTGAGACCAGGTTTGGAGATGTACTGGGGCGTTGGTATGGTCTAATGCACAGTGTTCATCAGGGTAGAAGACATAAGTAGACTAGGGTCTAAGAACACGGCCATAAGTGGAGAGTTCACTACAATAGAAGTAGCAAGACAACTGAATGGTCTAAATATATTCTTCAAAGTGCAATTAGATTAATAATCTTCCACGTCTTCTCTGACTGAACACCACCTCCACCCGCTACAAAAATAAATCCTGAACATTTGATCTTTCCCATTTAACAATTGACATATCATTTGTGGTTACTGAGACATCTGTTCATTAACACAGTACTTAATTTTGTTTATCTGTCGGCCCCAGCCTCAAACTCAGGCCCTGTGTGTAGCTAACTGACACTCTCTACCCATTCATCGCCATTTACCCGTTGTTGTTGTTGTTGTCTTAAGCCGTTTACCCGTTGTTGTCTTAGCCCTCCCAATCAATACCTGCGATTGCTTTATGCCTCCTTCTAATGTCAATATGCCTGGTATAATGTTGCTTAGGGTAGCTTTCATTGTTTTGTTTTTCTGCGGAGACCTTGTCCCGCTCTACATGCCTCGGTTAGCTCCCTTGCCCCACTCCCCACACATGCGGAGACCGCACCTAGCTTGACTGACGCCTCCAGAGACGCAGCCCCTCTCATCGTCACTCAATGCCTAGGTTTACCTCCACTGTACTCGCACCCTACCATGCCCTTGTCTGTGCATTATGCCCTGAATCTATCCTAACAAGCCCAGAAGTCTGTTCAGAACAGTTCTTATAGCATTTAGCCGTACCCTTATCCTACACCTCCTCTGTTCCTCTGGTGATGTAGAGGTTAACTTCATTGGGATAGGGGGCAGCATTTTCACTTTTGGATGAAAAGCGTGCCCAGAGTAAACTGCCTGCTACTCAGTCGCAGATGCTAATATATGCTTATTATTAGTAGTATTGGATAGAAAACACTCTGAAGTTTCTAAAACTGTTTGAATGATATCTGTGAGTATAACAGAAATCTGAGGTTTGTAGTTTTTCAACTCAGCCCCTATTGAAGATATAGTGGGATATTGGTCATTGTGCACTTCATAAGGCTTCCACTAGATGCCATCAGTCTTTAGAACATTGTTTCTTGGCTTCTACTGTGAAGGGGGGCTGAATGAGAGGGGAATGTGTCAGAGGTCTGGCAGAGAGCCACGTGCTGGTGACTCGAGGTCATGAGAGAGTTACCTCTCATTCCATTGCTTTTCTAAAGACAAAGGAATTCCCCGGTTGGAACATTATTGAATATTTATGTTAAAAACATGCTAATGATTGATTCTATACTTTGTTTGATATGTTTCTACGACCAGTAATATAACTTTATGGACTTTTCGTCCAACCTTCCCGCTGGACTTGCACGTGCGTTTGGATTTATCAAACATTTATTGTGGAACTGGGATTCCTGGGAGTCCATTTTGGTGAAGATCATCAAAGGTAAGCGAATAATTATAATGCTATTTCTCACTAATGTTGACTGCACAACATGGTGGATATTTCTTTGGCGGGATTGGGCTCTGAGAGCCGTACTCAGATTATTGCATGGTATGCTTTTTCCATAAAGTTTTTTTGAAATCTGACACAGCGGTTCCATTAAGGAGATGTTTATCTAAAGTTCCATGTAAAATAGTTGTATCTATTATCAATGTTTATTAGGAGTATTTCTGTAAACTAATGTGGCTCTCTGCAAAATCACAGCATGTTTTGGAACTACTGAACATATCTCATTTTACATTGGCGTGTTTTTTGGATATAAATATGCACTTTATCGAACAAAACATACATGTAGTGTGCAACATTTAGTCCTATGAGTGTCATCTGATGAAAATCATCAAAGGTTAGTGATTAATGTTATCTATATTTGTACTTTTTGTGACTCCTCTCTTTGGCTGGAAAATGGCTCTGTTTTTCTGTGACTTTGTAGTGACCTAACATAATAGTTTGTGGAGCTTTTGCTGTAAAGCCTATTTGAAATAGGACACTGTGGGTGGATTAACGAGAATTTTATCTTTAAAATTATGCCTAATACTTGTATGTTTGGGAAATTTGAATTATGAGATTTCTGTCGTTGGAATTTGGCGCCCTACAATTTCACTGGCTGTTGCCGCTAGCAGAACCACGTTTCCAGACAGGTTAACCCAGGTCCTGTGTGTCCCCAGGCACTCATTTGTTGACTTTTATAACTGGAAAAGCCTTGTGTTCATGCATGCTAACATCAGAAGACCACCCTTAGTTTGCTTTATTCACTGCTTTAGCACACTCCGCCAACCATCATGTCCTAGCCGTGTCCGAATAAAGGGGGCGGAGTAGCAATATACTGTAGCGATAGCCTGCATAGTTCTTGGGCATAGACTATCCAGGTCTATGCACAAACAGTTCGAGCTACTACTTTTAAATATCCATCTCTCCAGAAATAAGTCTCTCACTGTTGCCGCTTGTTATAGACCCCCCTCAGCTCCCAGCTGTGCCCTGGACACCATATGGGAATTCATTGGCCCCGTCAGAGTTCATGCTGTTAGGTGACCTAAACTGGGATGTATTAACATATTACTAGGTACAACCCCAAATCCGTAAACATGGGCACCCTCATAGATATTATCCTGACCAACTTGCACTCTAAATACACATCTGTTGTTTTCAACCACGATATCTGCGAACACTGCCTCATTGCCTGCGTCCGTTATGGGTCTGCGGTCAAACGACCACCCTTCATCACTGTCAAACGCTCCATAAAACACCTCTGCGAGCAGGCCTTTCTAGTTAACCTGGCCCGGGTATCCTGGAAGGATACTGACTTCAACCCGTCAGTAGAGGATGCCTGGTTGTTCTTCAAAAGTTCCTTCCTCACAATCTTAAATAAGCATGCCCCTTTCAAAAAATGTAGACCTAAGAAAAGATATAGCCCTTGGTACACTCAAGATTTGACTGCCCTTGACCATCACAAAAACATCATGTGGTGCACTACACTAGCTTCGAATTGTCCACGGGATATGCAACTTTTCAGGGAAGTCAGGAACCAATATACACAGTCAGTTAGGAAAGCAAAGGCAAGCTTTTTCAAACAGAAATTTGCATCCTGCAGCACTAAATCCAAACAGATTTTGGACACTGCAATGTCCATGGAGAATAAGAGCAACTCCTCTCAGCTGCCCACTGCACTGAGGCTAGGAAACACTGTCACCACCGATAAATCCATGATAGTCGAGAATTTCAATAAGAATTTCTCTACGACTGGCCACGCTTTCCACCTGGTTACCCCAACCCCGGGCCAACAGCTCCGCACCCTCCGCAGCACCTTTCGAATCCCACCGTACCTTCTCCGCTATGCATTCCGGTTTCCAAGCTGGTCACGGGTGCACCTCAGCCACGCTCAAGGTACTAAACAATATCATAACCACCATCGATAAAATAAAGTAATGTGCAGCTGTCTTCATCGACCTGGCCAAGGCTTTCGACTCTGTCAATCACTGTATTTTTATTGGCAGACTCAACAGCCTTGGTTTCTCTAATGACTGCCTCGCCTGGTTCACCAACAACTTCGCAGACAGAGTTCAGTGTGTCAAATCGGAGGGCCTGTTGTCCGGACCTCTGGCAGTCTCTATTGGGGTGAACCAGGGGATAAATTCTCGGGCCGACTCTTTTCTCTGTATACATCAATGATGTCGCTCTTGCTGCGGGTGATTCCCTGATTCTCCTCTACGCAGACGACACCATTCTGTATACATCTGGCCCTTCTTTGGACACTGTGTTAACTAACCTCCAAACAAGCTTCAATGCCATACAACACTCCTTCCGTGGCCTCCAACTGCTCGTAAAAGCTATTAAAACCAAATGCATGCTTTTCAACTGATCACGGCCCTCGCCCGCCCGCCTAGCATCACTACATTGGACACTTCTGACTTAGAATATGTGGACAACTACAAATACCTAGGTGTCTGGCTAGACTGTAAACTCTCCTTCCAGACTCATATTAAGCATCTCCAATCCAAAATTAAATCTAGAATCGGCTTCCTATTTCACAACAAAGCCTCCTACACTCATGCTGCCAAACATACCCTCGTAAAACTGACTATCCTGCCGATCCTTGACTTCTGCGATGTCATATACAAATTTGCGGGGTAAGTGTTGGAGGCTGTCTATCACAGTACCATCCATGTTGTCACCAAAGCCCCATATACTACCCACCATTGTGACCTGTCTTCTCTCGTAGGCTGGTCCTCGTTACATATTCATCGCCAAACCCACTGGCTCCAGGTCATCTATAAGTCTTTGCTAGATAAAGCTCCACCTTATCTCAGCTCACTGGTCACCATAGCAACACCCACCCGTAGCACGCACTACAGCAGGTATATTTCACTGGTCATCCCCAAAGCCAACACCTCAGTTGGCCTCAATTCCTTCCAGTTCTCTGCTGCCAATGACTGGAACGAATTACACAAATCACTGAAGTTGGAGACTTACCGCTCGCTGTAGTTGTACACAGCCCTGTAAATATCCCATCCAACCAACTACCTACCTCATCCCCATACTCTTTTTTTTGCACACCAGTATCTCTACTTGCACATCCTCATCTGCGCATATATCACTCCAGTGTTAATTGCTAAATTGTAATTATTTCACCACTATGTCCTATTTATTGCCTTACCTCCTTACTTCATTTTCACACACATTTTCTATTGCGTTACTGACTGTATGTTTGTTTATCCCATGCCCTATCTTGGCAAGATCGCAGTTGTAAATGATAACTTGCTCTCAACTGGCCTACCTGGTTAAATAAAGGTGAAATAAATAAATATATTCTACTATATTCTTCCAGTGAGGGACAGGAATTAGCTTGGAGTTGGTCTTTTCTCATCTTCTCTTTTTACTATTTTTCACAGCTTGGGTATTTTTCTCTTTTCCCCCTGTCAGGCAGAGATTGGTGAGGGAAATAAGAAGGGAGGGAGTCTTTCTTCACCACAGGCATACCAGTGTGTGTCATTGTGAGTCTTCCTCAGAGGTGACACGACGAGACGACAGCAGGACACCTGATTAACGCTTAGACGCATCTCCTAACATTTTTATTACTTTTTTTTCAATGTTGTCTCCCTGTCTGTCACCTTGCTGGAGCAGCAGACTGATATGTCCAATATGGAGGATGTGTTGTAAAAAAATAAAGAGAAAACTGTTAAAAATGTGTTTCCGATAGTGTGCCGTTGTAGTCATAGGATCTGTCTGGTGCAATTAAAAATGCAATACTTGTTCCTTTAAGTGGCCTGCGTTGAGATATGCTTTCTCTCTCAGCAGGTGACACCGGGGGGAATGGTCGCTGTCATCCATCAACTAAGTGATCCATTGGCTCAACGTGATACGGACCACCAATAATGCGGCTAGACTTGGCATGGGGCCACCCGCCAGCATTAACATCCTGATAAAACAGTGTCAGGGTGGTAGATGACGGCTGGTGTGTGTTACCATGCCAATCCTCTCCCACCATCCCACCAGCCACGATGTCATCCATTATTGCTATTTGCGTCTGTTTATGATTGATCAGCCATTTTGGAGAATCGCTTTGGCAGTAGTTGTTCCCTGCACTTTTTGTGATTTATGTCTTTCCAGCGTAAACGATGAGAGATGTTAGCGAATCACAGAGCCAAAGGGGATGAAACCAGTGTGTAAATACACATACTGTAACACAGTCTGTCTGTCACAGATTCATTTCCATTATCTTCCCCTGTTGAGAGACATGGTCTTGAAGGTGAATCTGTACATTATTTAAATGGCAGAAAATGTATATCTATTTCCAAATGTACAATTCAAAAGAGCCCTGTTGGTTAAAATAGACCTGGGAATGATCAAATTAATTCATTGAATTTCAGAGCATTGAGAATAATAAAAGGGGAAAGTCTTTAAATATAACAATTATTTAAAAAATTATAAAAATATAAAAATTATATTTAGAAGGCTATTTCTCCATCTTAAAAACACAACTAAGCCAGAAACAACAAAAATATTATACAGAATATTGCTACAGTGTCCGTATTATGAGAGCATACTGTAACTCGGTGAAAGTTTGATGTTAGATAATACACACAGTTGATGTAAATTGGAAAATATGGTGACTCAGTCATGTAGAAACTCACTCTTCAGCTGTCATTATTGTACACAGGCCCTGAAGGTCTATCCATTGGCTCATTCAGGTCTGGCATGGGTCACTTATACACAGTGCTTTTGTGGATTCCTGATTGTTTTCTTTCCATTCTCCCTCTTCTGTTCCAGCATTTGTCTCTGATGGCCTGGAAGGGAAATGTGGTTCTTTCCCCTGCAGACATTTTCAGATGGGCCAATGCAAACAACAGATTTTCCCTTTTTCTGCTCTTGTTTCGGTTCAGTTCCCTGGCCTGAAGGTTGGTTCTGTCTGACAGAAGATTCAGATCTAAATAACGCTAAACAGGCCGTCTGTAACGTTCTGAGAGGGCGAGAAGTCAGGCGCAGGAAGCAGAGAGTTCAGGCCAGTGCTACTTTAATGCACAAAACACGGCGAACATAAGCCAACCCCACGAAAACACAGGGCGTATAAACAAACAAATGTCCCAAACAGGGGGACTTAAACTGTCCAGGAAAACCCACGAAATGGGAAAACACGAAACCCAAAGACGTGCACACAAGTTACACAAAACAGAAGGTCACAATAATTAATCCCGTACTAATATTATACCCAACTCAAAACAGGTGCACTCAATAAACACATAAGGAGGGGGAGGAAATAATCAGTGGCAGCGAGTAGGCCGGCGACGACGAGCGCCACGGGAAGGGGAGACACCTTCGGTCGGAGTCGTGACACCGTCATTGTAAATAAGAATGTATTCTTAACTCACTTGCCTAGTTAAATAAAGGTAAAATAAAAAACATTTAAAAAAATACATTGCAGTCTTGTTAATACAATATCATTTATCAAATTTGTTTGGATCCCAGAGCATTCCTCCTTTGCCAAAATAATCCAACAATCCACTGACAGTTGTGGCATGTGTCAAAATAAAAAGCAACTCTAAAATGTGCAGTTTTGTCACATAACACAATAACACAGATGTCTAAGGTTGAGGGAGCATGCAATAGGCATGGTGAATGCAGGAATGTCCACCAGAGCTCTTGAGAGAGAATTAAATGTTAATTTCACTACCATAATCCGCCTCCAACGTCGTTTTAGTGAGTTTGGCAGTACGTCCAAGCGGCCTCACAACCGCAGACCACGTGGTCTGGGTGATTGTTAAGGGAATTTTTATCAATGATGACTAATTATGTATACATTTCAATCAGGACTGACTAGTCCAAATGCTATTATGTACTGTACATGTATGAATTTTCTTATCTTGCTTATTTTTTTCATTTAGCAATGGCTTTTTCCTGGCCACTTTTCCGTAAAGCCCAGCTCTCTGGAGTGTACGGCTTAAAGTGGTTCTATGGACAGATACCCCAATCTCCGTTGTAGAGCTTTGCCGCTCCATCAGGGTTACCTTGGGTCTCTTTAATGCCCTCCTTGACTGGTACGTGAGTTTTGGTGGGCGGCCCTCTTGACAGGTTTGTTGTGGCGCCATAGTCTTTCCATTTTTTTTTAAATGGATTTAATGGTGCTCAGTGGGATGTTGAAAGTATCTGATATTTTTCAATAACTCAACCCTGATCTGTACTTCCCCACAACTTTGTCCCTGAGCTGTTAGGAGAGCTCCTTAGTCTTCATGGTGCCGCTTGCTTGGTGGTGCACCTTGCTTGGTGGTGTTGTAGACCCTGGGGCTTTTCAGAACAGCTGTATATATATATACTGAGATAATGTGACAGATCATGTGACACTTAGATTGCACACAGGTGGACTTTATTTAATTAATTATGTGACTTCTGAAGGTAATTGGTTGCACCATATATTATGCACGCACCACTTTTCCGTTAAGAATTCTTTAGAATTTTTTTAAACAAATAATTGTTTTTGTTTCACTTCACCAATTTGAACTATTTTGTGTATGTCCATTACATGAAATCCAAATAAAAATCCATTTAAATGACATGTTGTAGTGTAACAAAATAGGAAAATCACCAAGGGGGGTGAATACTTTTGCAAGGCACTGTATATGTATTCCCAGTCATGTGAAATCCATAGTTTAGGGCCTAATGAATTTATTTAAATTGACGAATTGACTTTTTTATTTTATACTCCTATTTTACTAGGTAAGCTGACTGAGAACACATTCTCATTTACAGTAACAATTTGGGGAATAGTTACAGGGGAGAGGAGGGGGGATGAAATAGCCAATTGTAAAATGGGGATGATTAAATGGCTGAGATGGTATGAGAGCCAGATTAAGAATTTTGCCAGGACACCGGGGTTAACAACCCTACTCTTACGATAAGTGCCATGGGATCTTTAGTGACTCCAGAGATTCAGGACACCCATTTAACATCCCATCTGAAAGACAACACCATACACATGGCAATGTCCCCAATCAATGCCCTGTGGCTTTGAGATACTTTTTATTTAGTATTTAAGGATGCCTCCTTCTGGCCCTCCAACACCACTTCCAGCATCATTTGGTCTCCCATCCAGGGACTAACCAGGACTGACCTTGCTTAACTTCAGAAGCAAGCCAGCAGTGAGATGCAGTGTGGTACAGTCTGCTGCTGGCAAATGAACTGTAACTCAGTAAAATCTTTGAAATTGTTGAATGTTGGGTTTATATTTTCGCTCAGTGTATAATCCCATAACGTTTAGCAAAGCAACGGCTTGCAAGGCTACCTCATCCTTATTCCAAAGCAATGAACCAGAGTTTAAAATAACAAGACCATACAACTTTTATTTACATTGCTTCCTATATGTCACATTAAGGCAGGGTCCCAACCATCTCCCCAGTTGGCTTTCAAACTAGAAACTACTTTCAGAAGAGGCAGCAGAGGTACATCATACGAAACATACTAAACTAATCTGGTAAAAACATCACAACTTAAAAAGGTACGTGGGTCAATAGAAAATATACCCCGGTCCTTACTTTGCGAAATGGGCACATATCCCAATTACATTGTAAATAAAATCATTCAAATGGATCGTTTCCCATTGCAATAAAGACGTAACAAACTTTATAAAGTAAGCCATGTTTACTGACAGTATTGCCTGAACCCTAATCTCTCGTGGACAGACTATGTAAACATAAATGGTACTGTAGATCTGTCATGATATAACGGGATGTGTGAGATCAGCAGCATTAGTTCCGGTGCTTGGGTTTTTCGTCACTGGCGAATTGGACAAATCAGGAATATTGTAGGTGTTAGAAGGGAAGGGGACATCTGTCCCATAGACTTGCCCGTACCTTGCAAAGAGAGAGGTTGGAGCTCTTCGTCCTATCTATTTTCATAACACGTATAGACTCAGAGCTTAATCGAGCATCTGACCAATTACGAAGTACTTTAGTTCTGGGTTAACCGAAATAACCTAAACCCAAACCAAGACCCATCGACAGTTCCTTATGTGATTTGGATGATATAGCTAGCTAGATATAGCTGCACGTCACTTCACTAAAGGTTTTCTGGTCAATTAATGAGTTCAAATCTCTTTCTGATTTTTCATGATGAAGCCTTTTATCTGAAATGTGAAAATTAAGGTGATGAAGAGGTATTTGTCAAGGGTTCTTCTGGTGGCCTTGGCCTTTTAGAAGACGGTTAACACACCCCAACCCCCTGTCACCCTTTCAACCTCAGCCTGCCATGTGAAGACTGTAGGCTCATCGTTTGCTCTGTATTCAGCCAGCTGTCATGGAAGTAGTGGACACAACTCACACACTCCGAGTTTCACATTGATATTAGCAGTATTCTCTCACACAATCACCCTATCTCAACAACCACACAGACATATTAAACCCCGCTCAACGCCGTGGGTGACCCTCCGTACTGTTCATGGCTACAAACGAGGGACAGATGTCTCTTAAACAGCAGACAGCTTAATCTCATTAGTCAGTGAATCTTTAACCATAAGGAGCTGTTTGGGAAAGAGGGGAGAAAATCAGTGATTCGCCATCGATAAAATCCTGATTGATTCTTGATTCTGTTTTCTGTTTTGAAAACGAACGGCAGTCTCATTGATGTAGTTTTTCCCCCCATCCCTAATAGAAGCTGAGAAAATAGATATAGGCAATTCACCTTGAGTGAGTTTGTGAAGCAAAGGCCCAGACAGAGAATTTCTTCCATTCTTTCATGCCTGGGTATTTCCATATGTCCCCAATAGCTCCCCTACCCATCCATCACATTTCACTGTGGGCTGTCCAGGGCTAACGCATACTCACAGCCCAGCAGTCGGTCAAATTGAACGTAATGCCATAATTCCTTAGCAGTCAAGGTGGGCAAACAGATGAAATTCAGTATATGTCTTTCCTTTAAACCTTATTCAAGGGTTGAATAGGCTTCTTTATTTATGTGGGGGTGGGGGATTTGCTATTTGCGTAAGTGCTCATGGTATCGTATCACGTGTGTGTCTTTGTATCACATGTATGCATGTATTTGTGTGGCATGTGTATGTGTGTGTAAGAGAGAGAGAGAGGAGCGAGAGAGATGAGAGAGAGGAGAGAGGAGAGAGAGAGTGAGAGAGAGTATCAAAGAGTCACAGCCATGCTGATACAACATGTTTAAGATTAATTAAAGGTTCTTGCTCTGGCTCTTGCTTTAAAGATGTGATGTCATGTGATGTTAGCTCACCAAGAAGCCCCACCACAGTAAACTGTTGACTCACTACTGGATAATGAAATGCATTTACCTAATCCCATTTGCCCTTTAAGGACATTGCAGTATGAACAAAATAGCAAAGAGGCCTCTTCTGTTGCCACTACAATTAAATAACATAGAGTATGGTATAAAATGTCTGCTAAACACTACAACTAACTAACATATTAGAGTATGGTATAAAACGTCTGCCTATTTGCCAAATAAATATCTTATAAGCTCTAAGAGAAAGACATTTTGAACACCCAGTAAGGAACTCCTTTGTGGTTTGAGGTTAATGTTTTTATTTCACCTTTTTTTAACCGGGTAGGCTAGTTGATAACAAGTTCTCACTTATAACTGCGACCTGGCCAAGATAAAGCAAAGCAGTGCAACACAAACAACAACACATGGAATAAACAAGCAATAACACAATAGAAAAAAAATAAAGTCTATATTCAGTTTGTGCAAATGGCGTGAGGCGGAAAGGCAATAAAAAGGCCATAGAAGTGAAGTAATTACAATTTAGCAGATTAACACTGGAGTGATAGATGAGCAGATGATGATGAGCAGATGATGATGTGCAAGTAGTGATTCTGGTGTGCAAAAGAGCAGAAAGGTAAATAAAAACAATATGGGGTTGAGGTAGGTAGATTGGGTAGGCTATTTACAGATGGACTATGTACAACTGCAGTGATCAGATAGCTGCTCAGATAGTAACTTTAAACTAACTTTAAAGCTGAGGGAAATGTAAGTCTCCAGCTTCAGCGATTTTTGCAATTAGTTCCAGTCACTGGCAGCAGAGAACTGGAAGGAAAGGCGGCCAAAGGAGGTGTTTGCTTTGGGGATGACCAGTGAGATATACCTGCTGGAGCATGTGCTACGGGTGGGTGTTGTTATCATGACCAGTGAGCTGAGATAAGGCTGAGCTTTACCTAGCATAGACTTATAGATGACCTGGAGCCAGTGGGTCTGGTGACAAATATGTTGCGAGGGCCAGCCGACTAGAGCATACAGGTCGCAGTGGTGGGTGGTATAAGGGACTTTGGTAACAAGATGGATGGCACTGTGATAGACTGCATCCAGTTTGAGTAGAGTATTGGAAGTTATTTTGCAGATGACATCACCGAAGTTGAGGATCGGTAGGATAGTCAGTTTTACGAGGGTACGTTTGGCAGCGTGAATGAAGGAGGCTTTGTTGCGAAATAGAAAGCTGTTTCTAGATTTGATTTTGGATTGGAGATGTTTGATATGAGTCTGGAAGGAGAGTTTGCAGTCTAGCCAGACACCTAGGTATTTGTAGTTGTCCACATATTCTAGGTCAGAACCGTCCAGAGAAGTGATGCTACTCGGGCGGGCGGGTGCCGGCAGCGAACGGTTGAAAAGCATGCTGTCACGAATCCCATTTCCTGAGTCTGTTTTTTGCCTGTGTTCTGTCCTGGAGTGTTTTTTCCGGCGTCCTGGAACGCACCCTGTCTGGTTGCCGGGCAAGGTAGCCAGTTGGGAGTTCTGATTACCCGCACCTGTATCCCATCAGCTATCTGCACACCTGGTCCTGATCATCATCTCTCCTCTTCATAAGCCCGGACCTGACATCCATTTCCTGCCGGATCGTTAGCCATGAACAGTATGTTGTGCCATAGTATCAGCCTCAAGTTGGATAGAATTTGTTTTGTTGTTTTTTACGAATTGCTTGCCTTAAACTTACCTCCGTTTGTTCTGTCTTCAGTTACTCACCCGGATCATTTACCCCATTCCCGCCTGGTTGTCGGAGGATTCTGCTACCCCATTGGATCCACCTATTTACTCCCATCAACTTACCACCGCTGCCCGCTACGCCACCTGGATATATCTACCCATTCACATTCACTTGCAAATAAATACTCACCTTCTTCCTACTCTCCTTGTCCTGGTCTGCTTTTGGGTTCGATTATGAAAAAACATGACACATGCATTTGATTTTACAAGAGTTTAAGAGCAGTTGGAGGCCACGGAAGGAGTATTGTATGGCATTGAAGCTCATTTAATACAGTGTCCAAAGAAGGGCCAGATGTATACAGAATGGTGTCGTCTGCATAGAGTAGGATTAGGGAATCACCCGCAGCAAGAGCGACATTGTTGATATATACAGAGAAAAGAGACGGCCTGAGAAATGAACCCTGTGGCACCCCCATAGAGACTGCCAGATGTCCGGACAACAGGCCCTTCGATTTGACACACTGAACTCTGTCTGCGAAGTAGTTGGTGAACCAGGCGAGGCAGTCATTTGAGTAACCAAGGCTATCGAGTCTGCCGATAAGTATAAGGTGTTTGACAGAGTCAAAAGCCTTGGCCAGGTCGATGAAGACGGCTGCACAGTACAGTCTTTTATCGATGGCGGTTATGATACCGTTTAGTATCTTGAGCGTTGCTGAGGTGCACCCATGACCAGCTCCGAAACCGGATTGCACAGCGGAGAAGGTACGGTGGGATTCTAAATGGTCAATAATCTGTTTATTAACTTGGCTTTCGAAGACTTTAGAAAGGCAGGGCAGGATGGATATAGGTTTACAGCAGTTCCGGTCTAGAGTGTCACACCCTTTGAAGAGGGGGATGACCGCGGCAGCTTTCCAATCTTTACGGATCTTGGATGATATGAAAAAGATGTTGAACAGACTGCTAATAGGGGTTTCAACAATGGTGGCAGAAAATTTTAGAAAGAAAGGGTCCAGATTGTCTAGCCCAGCTGATTTGTATGGTCCAGGTTTCGCAGCTCTTTCAGAACATCTAATATCTGGATTTGGGTGAAGGAGAAGCTGAGGAGGCTCGGGCAAGTAGCTGCGGAGCTATTGGTCGGGGTTGGGGAAGGCAGGAGGAAAGCATGGCCAGCCATAGAGAAATGCTATCGAGTCTGGTGACCGTGTTACCTAGCCTTAGTGCAGTGGGCAGCTGAGAGGTGCTCTTGTTCTCCAAGGACTTTACAGTGTCCCAAAACCTTTTGGAGGATTTTTTACCTTTTGTGACTAGGGGGCAGTATTTTCATTTTTGGAAAAATAACGTTCCTGTAGTAAATTGGATATTTTGTCAGGACAAGATGCTAGAATATGCATATAATTGACAGCTTAGGATGGAAAAACAAAATATTGTCTGTGAGTTTAACAGAACTGATATTGCAGGCGAAAGCCTGAGAAAAATCCAATCCAGAAGTGACACATCTTATGAAAGCTCTGTGTTCCAATGAGTCCCTATTGAGCAGTGAATGGGCTATCAACCAGATTACCTTTTCTCCGTATTCCCCAAGGTGTCTACAGCATTGTGACGTAGTTTTACGCATTTATGTTAAAGAATACCCGTAAGCGGCTACATTGCGCAAGTGGTCACCGGATGGCTCTCAGAGTGATTCTCGCGTAAAATACAGAGGTAGCCATTATTCCAATCGGTCATACTGAAAAACCAATTGTGGATATATTATCGAATAGATTTTGAAAAACACCTTGAGGATTGATTATAAACAACGTTTGCCATGTTTCTGTCGATATTATGGAGCTAATTTGGAACATTTGTAGTCGTTTTTGTGACTGCAATTTCTGGGCGATTTCTCAGCCATACGTGAAGAACAAACTATTCAAGCTATTTTGCCTACAAAAATAATATTTTTGGAAAAAAAGGAACATTGGCTATCTAACTGGGAGTCTCGTGAGTGAAAACATCCGAAGCTCATCAAAGGTAAACAATTTAATTTGATTGGTTTTCTGATTTCCGTGACCAAGGTACCTGCTGCTAGCTGGACAAAATGCTATGCTAGGCTATCGATAAACTTACACAAATGCTTGTCTAGCTTTGGCTGTAAAGCATATTTTGAAAATCTGAGATGACAGGGTGATTGACAAAAGGCTAAGCTGTGTCTCAATTTATTTCACTTGTGATTTTCATGAATAGGAATATTTTCTAGGAATATTGCTAATGCTGATTAGTGTCAGTCGATGATTACGCTCCCGGACCAGGGATGGGGATTTACTAGAGGTTAAAATGTATTTGACCTTTATTTAAGTAGGCAAGTCAGTTAAGATGGTGAGGAAATTACTTTTAAAGAATAACCAGGTATCGTCGACTGACGTGATGAGGTCAGTATCCTTCCAGGATACCCTGGCCAGGTCGAATAGAAAGGCCTGCTCGCTGAAGTGTTTAAGGGAGCGTTTGACAGTGATGAGGGGTGGTCGTTTGACCATGGACCCATAGCGGATGCAGGCAATGAGGCAGTGTTCGCTGAGATCCTGATTGGAAACAGCAGAGGTGTATTTTGAGGGCAAGTTGGTCAGGATAAAATCTTTGAGTTTGCCCATGTTTACGGATTTAGGGTTGTACCTGGTGGTTTCCTTAATAATGTGCGTGAGATTGAGGGCATCTAGCTTAGATTGTAGGACTGCTGGGGTGTTAAGCATATCCCAGTTTAGGTCACCTAACAGAATTAACTCTGAAGATAGATGGGGGGCAATCAATTCACATATGGTGTCCAGGGCACAGCTGGGAGCTGACGGGGGTCTATAACAGGCGGCAACAGTGAGAGACTTTTTTTCTGGAGAGATTCGTTTTTAAAATTAGAAGCTCAAAATGTTTGTGACCTGTAAAGTATGACAGAACTTTTCAAGCTATCTCTGCAGTAGATTGCAACTCCTCCCCCTTTGGCAGTTCTATCTTTATGGAAAATGTTGTAGTTGGGGATGAAATCTCAGAATTTTTGGTGGCCTTCCTAAGCAAGGAATCAAACACGGCAAGGACTTCAGGGGTGGTGGAGTGTGCTAAAGCAGTGAGTAAAACAAATTTAGGGATAAGGCTTCTGTCATTAACATGCATGAAACCAAGGCTTTTTTTGATTACAGAAGTCAACAAATGAGAGTGCCTGGGGACATCCAGGGCCTGGGTTTACCTCCACATCACCCGAGGAACAAAGGAGGAGGAGGATGAGGGTATGGGTAATCTACACAGCTCTTAATCCCATGGTGAGGAACACTTCTCTGTGTGGCTGTGCCATATCTAATGCATAATGTAATTTCAGATAAGGAGTCTACAGGGAATAGAGCATTGCTGTTGGGATACTGGCCTGACAAACTGGAATCTGGTGTGTGTGTGTGTGTGTGTGTGTGTGTGTGTGTGTGTGTGTGTGTGTGTGTGTGTGTGTGTGTGTGTGTGTGTGTGTGTGTGTGTGTGTCCAACAAGCTGTTCTCACCATCCACAGTAGAAATGTACTAGGCCTAGACTTTTCCATTCGGAGAGTGAGAAGTCAATGTTTCCAGCATGAATGTTCATGGCACAGTACAATACTCTGATGGCTCTGTATAGACAGAGTGAAATGCCATGTGTTCCCAGTGACGTGGATAATATTTTACAGAGCAAAACACAGCAAGCGAGGACAAACTCATCACCCAAATCATGGTACATGTGGATATCAGTTGTTAAGTGACTGACAGTGATTGGCACCACATGGTAATCCCTGTCCTGTCAATTCCCAGGAGTACAATGGCTAGGCTTCTATATTCCTTCCATCCACCATCCCCTCTCTACCTGCCTACTTCTATAAAAGTCCACTAACGTCACTAAAAAAGACAGAGGTCCTTAGGAAACCATATTTTCAATGGCGTGGTAAAACTCAAACCTACATGCTATTTCATGTTTTTTTAGGTTTTGTGTGTGTGTGTGTGTGTGTGTGTGTGTGTGTGTGTGTGTGTGTGTGTGTGTGTGTGCGAGCGACTGTTTGGTTTATGACTTCTCCGATTGGGTTGGATTTGAATGAGGCCCATTGTTTTCCCACATGGGGGTTTGCCATGGTCCCCTCCTCATGAAGATTGCCTTGTTAACCCACTCAGTGACTGAGTACAGGATTGCACTTTATTTAATGTATGTTGGCAGCTCTCCAACAATGTCATTTTTACATTACGGTGAGCTGTGAGCTCTGCCAGTGTAGCCACCACTCCAATCTCTTTCTATTATGGCTTCCATCCTCCCTGCCTCGTACCGACTCTCATCCCTATCATTACACTGTGATGAACTTCTGATGATGATCATCCTTTCTGAGACCAGTATGAGATATTTTCTGTCACTGAGGATTTGAGAGGCTTGATAAATACAAATGTGGAAAAAAGTATACAACTGAATGGAGTAATGAATAGAGAGGTTTTTTTGTCATTCCTCTTTGTCTCAAATGTAATGGGTCCATTCACATTATTTACATTGACATTTAAGTCATTTAGCAGACGCTCTTATCCAGAGCGACTTACAAATTGTATAATTCTATATAGTCCAGATATGTTCTCCCATGTGTTTTGAGGGTACACACTGTCCATTTCTATTGTAGCCTTTGGTTAAATGCTTTAGTCAAACAAGAATCACATGTATCTCTATTACAGTATGTAGGTAGGCCGTAATTGCAAATTAACTGACTTGCCTAGTTAAATAACGGTTAAATAAAACAATTAAATATAAAACAATACCTTGAATATTACTTTAAGCAACATATTCATAGCTAAGTACCTCAGAACACCTCAAAAAACAACACGATTGACATTCAAGTTTAATAAGACTGCCTATCAGATATCATTTTTAGTGTCATGTTACATGTCCTTAATCACTGTACTGCCTTTCACTTTCCATCAGCAGTTTCTATTCTGAATTTCACTTTCAGACTAAAGTTCAGCCTAGAAGCTGGTAGGAGCTTGTAGTCCGTCAGGCTTGATGAGGTGTCATTAGAGAGTGATTGATATCTTCAACTGAAAGTGTGGCGGTGAGAATGGGCAACGTTTCCCCCTCAGACAGACGTCTGTATTAATAAAACATTTGTAGAAATAAATCACCAGCTCTGTCTGTGCCCTCGGAGGAAATTAATGATTGTCGTTTTACCTCACGTGTTTAGATGTGGTACTAGCACTTCTAAAAGTCCTAAAAAGAAAAACTCCTGTAAACTTTACCCACATGTCACATTTCAACAAATTTTTGCTTGGCTTGATTGGTAGGCTACAACAAATCAAATAAAAGTTTATTTGCGCTAAATACAACAGCTGCAGACCTTACAATGAAATGCTTACTTACAGGCTCTGCAATTTATAAGTAAAAAAAAAGGTATTAGGTGAACAATAGATAAGTAAAGAAATAAAAACAACAATAAAAAAGACAGTGAAAAATAACGGTAGCGAGGCTATAACAGTCGCGAGGCTCTATATTTGGGGGTGGCTGGTAGCCTAGTGGTTAGAGTGTTTGACTAGTAACCAAATGGCTGCAAGGTCAAATCCATGAGCTGACATGGTAAAAAACTGTCGCTCTGAACAAGGCAGTTAACCCACTGTTCCTAGGCCTTCATTGAAAATAAGAAGTTTTCCTAAACTGACTTGCCTAGTTAAATGAAGATAAAATATACAGGAACTGGTTACTCAGGCTGACTGAGGTAGGTATGGTTAAAGTGACTATGCATATATGATAAACAAAGAGTAGCAGTAGTGTAAAAAAGAGTGGTTGGCAGGTGGTGGGACACAATGCAAATAGTCTGGGTAGCCAATGTGTGGGCGCACCGGTTGGCTGGGACAATTGAGGTAGTATGTACATGGATGTATAGTTAAAGTGACTATGCATATATGACAAATAGCTGTAAGACCCATGACAAATCTTTTTAGTTTCCAGAGGGGTAATAAGCTTTCTCGTGTCCTTTTCACGACTGTCTTGGTGTGTAATGAGCTTGAAGGGTACTAGAATGTTGAATGCTGAGCTGTAGTCAATTAATAGAATTCTCACATAGGTGTTCCTTTTGTCCAGGTGGGAAAGGGCAGTGTGGAGCGCAGTGTGGAGTGCAATAGAGATGGCATCATCTGTGGATCTGTTTGGGTGGTAGGCAAATTGGAGTGGGTCTAGGGTTTCTGGGATAATGGTGTTGATGTGAGCCATTACCAGCCTTTCAAAGTACTTCATGGCTTCGGACATGAGTGCTACGGGCCTGTAGTCATTTCAGCAGTTTGCCTTAGTGTTCTTGGGCACATTGAATAGGGTGGTCTGCTTGAAACATGTTGATATTACAGACTCAATCAAGGACATGTTGAAAATGTCAGTGAAAACACCTACCAGTTGGTCAGCACATGCCCGGAGCATGCGTCCTGGTAATCTGTCTGGCACTGAAGCCTTTGGAATGTTGACTCTAGGGGCGCAATTTCATTTTTGGATGAAAAACGTTCCCGTTTTAAACAAGATATTTTGTCACAAAAACATGCTCGACTATGCATATAATTGATAGCTTTGGAAAGAAAACACTGAATTTTCCAGAACTGCAAAGATATTGTCTGTGGGTGCCCTAGAACGGGAGCTACAGGCAAAACCAAGATGAAACGGCAACCAGGAAACCAGCAGGATTTTTGAGGCTCCGTTTTCCATTGTCTCCTTATATGGCTGTGAATGCGAGAGGAATGAGCCTGCCCTTTCTGTCGTTTCCCCAAGGTGTCTGCAGCATTGTGACGTATTTGTAGGCATATCATTGGAAGATTGACCATAAGAGACTACATTTTCCAGGTGTCCGCCCGGTGTCCTCCGTCGAAATTGGTGCGTCTTTTTCAGCTGCTGGTATTTTTCCATCCGATTCTGAGGGGAAAGCAGGCTTCCACGAACTGCATATCAATGAAGAGATATGTGAAAAAACACCTTGAGGATTGATTCTAAACAACGTTTGCCATGTTTCGGTCGATATTATGGAGTTAATTCGGAAAAAGTTTGACGTTTTGGTGACTGAATTTTCAGTTCGTTTCGGTAGCAAAATGTGATGTACAAAACGGAGCGATTTCTCCTACACAAAGATTCTTTCAGGAAAAACTGAACATTTGCTATGTAACTGAGAGTCTCCTCATTGAAAACATCCAAAGCTCTTCAAAGGTAAATGATTTTATTTATTTGGTTATCTGGTTTTTGTGAAAATGTTGCGTGCTAAATGCTACTCAAAATGCTAAGCTAGCTTAGCATACTCTTACACAAATTAGTGATTTGCTATGGTTCAAAAGCATATTTTGAAAATCTGAGATGACAGTGTTGTTAAGAAAAGGCTAAGCTTGAGAGCAGGCGCATTATTTTCATTTTATTTGCGATTTTCAGAAATCGTTAACGTTGCGTTATGCTAATGAGCCTGAGGCTTTATTCATGATCCCGGATCCAGGATGGGGAGTAATCAAGAGGTTAAAGGTATTACTCACATCAGCTACGGAGAGCGTGATCACACAGTCATCCAGAACAGCTGATGCTCTCATGCATGTCTCAGTGTTGCTTACTTCGAAGCGAGCATAGAAGTGATTTAGCTTGTCTGGTAGGCTTGTGTCACTGGGCAGCTTGTGACTGTGCTTCCCTTTGTAGTCTGCAATAGTTTGCAAGCCCTGCCACATAAGACCTGCGTCGGAGCCGGGGTAGTACAATGGCATAGCAGAATTTCTTATAAGCTTCCGGGTTAGAGTTCCGCACCTTGAAAGCGACAGCTCTACCCTTTAGTTCAGTGCAAATGTTGCCTGTAATCCATGGCTTCTGGTTGGAGTATGTACGTACAGTCACTGTGGGGACGACGTCCTTGATGCACTTATTGATAAAGCCAGTGACTGATGTGGTGTATTCCTCAAAGCCATCGGAAGAATCCCGAAACATACTCAAGTCTGTGATAGCAAAACAGTCCGGTAGTTTAGCATCTGCTTCATCGGACCCGTTATTTATAGACGTAGTCACTGGTGCTTCCTGCTTAAATATTTGCGCCGCCGGGTGAGAGCTTTCCTGTTTGCTTATTTCCTTATACAGCTGACGCAGTGCGGTCTTAGTGCCAGCATCCATCTGTGATGGTAAATAAACAGCCACGAAAAGTATAGCTGAAAACTCTCTTGGCAAAAAAGTGTATCAAAAGATACTCTACTTCGGGCGAGAAAAATCTAGAGACTTCCTTAGATTTCGTGCACCAGCTGCTGTTTACAAATATGCACAGACCTCCACCCACATCTTACCGGAGTGTGCTGTTCTATCTTGCCGGTGCAGAGTATATCCCACTAGCTGAATATCCACTATACAACATTTGAAATAACAATCAATTAATAAATTGGTTGTTAGTTAAATCATTATGGTGGTGGGACACACAATGTTTTAGCCACTCTGGTGGTGATATTGCGGGAGCTTGACGTTTTGTTTACCGGAAGCCATTTGGAGGTAATTAGTTGTGCAAATATTTCCGATTTAATCTACAGTACGCTCATTGTCCCGACTTGCTGTCTCTTTGTATTGTGCCTTTGCACAATAAACAGGGTAGTGATGATGAGGAATTCAATTCTGTCTGCACAAGACCATTCTGAATCTAAAGTAGATTCACACACTAGCTGAAACAATGTGAAATTGTCTGTCCTTGTCAAAACTTATATTTCAGACAGGTCTTGTGTAGCCTACTTAGCTACATGTATCATACATTACACAGGACCATTTCCTTTCCTCTATGAATGTCACATCTGCTCCTTCTCTCCTCGAGCGCCAGGCTCATTACGCACATATGCTCCCCTCGTCACGTGCATCAGCAACTCATTGCACTCACCTGGACTCAATCACCTGTGTTCATTTCCTCCCCTATACCTGTCTGTTCCCAAGCTCTGTTCCCCGCTTCAGGATTAATGTTAATTTGTCATTTTGTTACCTGGTTCTGACGCTATTCAATGTCTGTTCCACAATTAATATTCAACTCCCTTTAACTGCTTCTCTTCCCCAGCGTCGGTCCTTACAGAATCCTGAAGCCATCAAACGGAGCATCGGGAAGTACTGGCTTTCCGGTTGGTGGTGAAGTCTGGTCCGGGGGCAGCGCCAATGGAACCAGGGGTGCCTAAGCCAGCTCTCGGGCTTCTATGCCCGAGCTGGCTCGAGAGATTTTCTTGTACCGGTTGGCTCGGGAGGTGCCCATCCCAAGTCAGGCCTCAGCCGGATCGCCAGGGTTTCACGCCTCAGCTGGCTCGCCAGGCTTTTATGCTTCAGCCGGCTCCCCAGCATTACACTATCCTTCCACCATCACCACGCACACCTGCTCCCCTCGTCACGTACATCAGCGATTCATTGCACTCACCTGGACTCAATCGCCTGTGTTTATTTCCTCCCTTATATCTGTCTGTTCCCTTGCTCTGTTCCCCGCTTTAGGATTAACATTTGTTTGTAATTTTGTTACCTGGTTCTAATGCTCTTCCTGTCTCTTTCAATGTCTGTTCCACATTAAATGTTCAACTCCCCATACCTGTTTCTCTTTTCCAGCGTCGGTCCTTGCAATGAATAATGTGTGTTCTGTATGATGTTTTAATAACGAAACGAGTCTTAAGTCAGTTTTTAGGGAATAGACTGAATGTTTTATATAGTCCTGTTAACAATGAGTACCAATCATGTTGTTTTCAGAGTTATAAACTATTAATATGTTCTCAAATCCCTATCTTTTAAGAGAGAAGAGGGGAGATGGATGACCCTATGTTCTTTCAGGTATATGTAATCACATGAAGACAGTTACCAGCCGCAGAACATGGATTTATAATGACTACATGCAGGAAACAAGACTATTTCAGAAACTATATCTGTAATTAACTGCCCCCTCCCCTATTTTTTCGATTCACAGTCCCAGTAAAATTCCACATGCACCACATCCACCTATTATGTAGAGACTAGCAAAACTCCATGGTAACGGAACCATCCTGGGCATTTATTTATTTTAAACACCCTGCCTGCCCTGATTCCACAAGCACAACACAAAAGTGGTATTCAGACAAATACAATCTGGCCACCTTCCGCTAGTCTGGTTCCTTCTGATGGACCAGAAGCTAGGAACCAGGGCTGCAAACCTTTCCCACTCTTGCCACAGTGTGCGGATGATTGAGAGAGTTTGGGACTATATGAGGAAAGAGGTTGTGAACCCATCCTCAAGTATTAAATGGATCATTCCAATTCCATTCTGCAGCTAAAACAGTGCCGCGAGCAAAGAGAAAGAGAGAGTCAGAGATGACACCATTAACAATACAACAAGCTCCAATGCCTCTCGGTAAAACTAATTAAATCATGAAGATGTGATTTTTGCTTCTCACCTTGGGGTCACAATCCACCATCATTCCTGCCTCGGCTCAGGTTTTCACTCATGTTAGTAATGTTCATATGGTGTCCCCAACAAAATACCAATCCTTCTAATCCTCCCTTTTCTGTCTCTCTCATCCCCCTGTACTTTTGGCATTTGATAATAAAAGAGGAGAAACACTTGTCGAGCCACCTGGTTGACTACTGGCCTCTTTATTACATCGAAAGTTAAAGGAAAACCAACACTTTTCAACTTCATTTTCATTATCTGCACAATACCAGCGTCAACACAATGTCACGGCCGTCAAAAGAAGTGGATCAAAGTGCAGCGTGGTGGGCGTACATTTTCCTTTTTTATCTAAAATGTCGCCAACAAAACAACAAACAACCATGACGCTTACAGGGCTATAGTGCCACTAACAAAATTCAACCACTCACACTGAAGGAGGGGGAAAAGGGCTACCTAAGTATGATTCCCAATCAGAGACAACGATAGACAGCTGTCCCTGGTTGAGAACAATACCCGGCCAAAACATAGAAATAAAGAAACGTAGAAAACCCACCCAAATCACACCCTGACCAAACCAAAATAGAGACATAAAAAGGTTCTCTCAGGTCAGGGTGTGACTCACACGTCAAAAAAGCGCATTTCTAATATATACATTTGAAAAAAATATATATATACCGTTAAAAGGTTTTACTCAATAAAATCGTCAAAGTAAAAAAAATAATAATAATATTTTTAAACACTGTTAGATCTGGGGTAAACTTGGAACATTGTTATACTCATCTAAGGAATTAAAGAGACTGGGGCGGCAGTGTAGCCTAGTGGGTAGAGCATTGGACTAGTAACTGAAAGGTTGCAAGTTCAAATCCCCAAGCTGACAAGGTACAAAATCATTCTGCCCCTGAACAGGCAGTTAACCCACTGTTCCTAGGCCGTCATTGAAAATAAGAAATTGTTCTTAACTGACTTGCCTAGTAAAATAAAGGTAAAAAATAAAAAAGATCAGATGTTAATGTTTATCTGTAGATGCCAGATGGCTTTGGAATGTGGAGGTCACTGAGGGAGAGAGGGTAATGTATAGTGTTTACATTATGTCAGGATATGACCATGACATTATTTATTGTATTGTTAGCCATCAGGGATCTTATGGGATGGATTCTCTGGGAGGAGAAGAGACACAGTCTGTTATCAATGACAATGACAGCCTTGAGTTGGGGAATGGTGAGCACTTTGAAGAAGAGTTCAGGTCAGATGAAGTCTGGAACTGAGGAAGAGGAGATACAGTTGAAGTCAGAAGTTTACATACACATAGTTTGGAGTCATTAAAACTAGTTTGTCAACCACTTCACAAACTTCTGGTTAACAAACTATAGATTTGGCAAGTCGGTTGGGACATCTACTTTGTGCATGACACAAGTCATTTTTTCCAACAATTGTTTACAGACAGATTATTTCACTTATAATTCACTGTATCACAATTCCAGTGGGTCAAAAGTTTACATACACTAAGTTGACTGCGCCTTTAACCTGCTGAGTGTAGGGGCAGTATTTTGATGTTTGGATGAAAAACATACCCAAATGAAACTGCCTATTTCTCAGACCCAGAAGCTAGAATATGCATATAATTGTCAGATTAGGATAGAAAACACTCTAAAGTTTCATCTAGTTTCTAATATTGTCTGTGAGTATAACAGAACTGATATTGTAGGCGAAAACCTGAGGAAAATCCTACCAGGAAGTGCCTCTTATTTTGAAAACTCCCTGTTCCATTGCATGCCTTCTCTCCATTTAAAGGGATATCAACCAAATTCCTTTCCCTATGGCTTCCACATGGTGTGAGCAGTCTTTAGACATAGTTTCAGCCTTATATTCTGAAAAATTAGCGTCAGTGGATGGCTGTGTGTCCCCAGAGTTTTGCATGCGCAACAGCTTGGAGCTGACATTTTCTCTCTCTCTCTCCTATTGAAAAAGTCACAGTCCGGTTGAAATATTATCGATTATTTATTGTAAAAACCTGAGGATTGATTATAAAAAACGTTTGACATGTTTTTACGAACTTTACGGATACTATTTGGAATTTTTGTCTGCCCGTGCAGGCAGGCTCTTGCCCTGCACGAGCCTATGGATTTCTGAACGAAACGCGCCAACCAAATGGAGGTTTTTGGATATAAAAATAATCTTTATCGAACAAAATGAACAATTTATTGCGTAACTGGGAGTCTCGTGAGTGCAAACATCTGAAGATCATCGAAGGTAAGCGATTCATTGTATTGCTTTTCTGACTTTCGTGACCATTCTGCTTTGCTGCTAGCTGTTTGTAATGTTTTGTCTGCTGAGACAGATGTCCTCACATAAATGCTTGGTTTGCTTTTGCTGTAAAGCTTTTTTGAAATCTGACACACCAGGTGGATTAATTAACAACAAGCTAAACTGTGATTTGCTATATTCCACTTGTGATTTCATGAACATTTTATATTTTTAGTAATTTAATTTGAATTTGGCGCTCTGCAATTCAGTGGATGTTGACGAAAATGATCCCGCTAACGGGATGGGTGCGCCAAGAAATGAATCAGCTTGGAAAATTCTAGAAAATTATGTCATGGCTTTAGAAGCTTCTGATGGGCTAATTGCCATTATGTAAGTCAATTGGTGTACCTGTGGATGTATTTCAAGGCATACGTTCAAACTCAGTGCCTGGTTGGATTTTTTCTCAGGTTTTTGCCTGCCATATGAGTTCTGTCATACTCACAGACATCATTCAAACAGTTGTTTAGAAACTTCAGAGTGTTTTCTATCCAAATGTACTAATTATATGCATATATGCATATATGCATATTCTAGTTTTTACGGCTGAGTAGCAGGCAGCTTAATTTTGGGAGGTTTTTCATCCAAGCTACCCAATACTGCTCCCTACCCCAAATAAGTTAATATTACGATTTCTGTAATTTGAATTTCACGATCTCTTCAATTTCACTGGATGTTGTCGAGATTGGATGCTAGCGTCCCAATGATCCGTAAGAAGGTAAGAAACACATCAGCCACAAAGGAGTTATCTACTAGGGCAGAGAATGGCAATGTATCAGTTCACCTGTACAACATCACACATCAGACGGGAAATTACTTGCCCTCCCTTGATCTCCAAATACGAAACTATAGATAAAAAATATGAATTGTGTGTGTGTTTGCCACGTTATGAATAATTAGGAGTTTGTTGAGTTATTTAAATGTCCATTACATCATAACAGCAATCAACATTTCCACCTATTACAATTAAGGGCATATAATGCAGTATGAATGATAGATTATTCTCTTTTTGATGTGGATCAGAGATTTATGTCAAATGGCATTACCCATCCAGCCATACTATCCAAAAATCAGCCATTCAATATCCCATGATCGCCTAATTTTAATGTCACTGGTTTCCTAGTCTGGAAACACAGCAAAGAAAAAGCTACACTAAAAAACTCATTGTTGTGTGCATTCAACCAGAAATAGATGAAAGGCAATGAAAAATAATCCTTGAGACCTTATGAGACCTTTCTGAGACACTTGCTTCTCTTTAGCCTCAAAGTAGAAGAAACAAAAAAAAACAAGACAAAATCAAAACAGTTTTGTGAAAACACTTTTGTGTTAAAGTCAAATGAAGGAGAAAGACACAATCCCTCTCATGTACCTCATTACTGGGATCTGGAGCGTTCTTTACCCGATTTAGCTAGACCCATCAGCTGTCAAACACCTGCTTTCCAAGTCTTGCGAGACAGAGACATAAAGACAGGAGCGCCTTAAAAGGGCAAGTGCAACCAGTCGTGTGACTGCGAGTCGGTGGTACTTCCAAAGCAGCTGACATCAAAAAGAATATGCTGCATCGCAATGAGTGTGATCACAGCCTGAGACATTTCTTGCTGGTTTTCATAGAATTCAGATGTGCACAACTATGTTTTGATATCAGCAATAAAAGTGTATTGAAGGCTGCAGGAATTTCATGTAGATTGAAGAGTTTTAGAGTAACTTTGAAGTTCTCTTTTTAGGTATAACTTTGGAGTTTTGATGTCACTAAAACACATTCCAAACTGTGATTTACATCTATACAGTGACTGACTTTCATAGAATAAAACATATTTTTGGTTTGGTTTTGATTCCTTTTTACCTGATTTAAAATCTCCTTTGAATTAATTAGTTTTTACTCTGGGTGAGTGTCTCTTGTTAGTTGGGGTATAATTGCGACTTGTCACTCAAGCTAACACCTGTCCCAGAGGAGGTTTAAGGGATATGATCCGCTCTGTCATTTAGTCAATTGCATTGATAATTCGCTCATCTCAATGTGGACCTTGATGGTGCTATCATATCTCAGTGCACCCTCCCTAACTTTGCATCAGTGCCTGGTAATTACGTAATACCCTCTTAGAGATTGGGCTACTTTTTTCAACATTCTGTTAAAAATCACGCAACATTTCAACGTCCTGCTACTCATGCCAGGAATATAGTATATGCATATGATTAGTATGTGTGCATAGAAAACACTCTGTTTCTAGAACTGGTTCAATGGTGTCTGTGACTATAACAGAACGAGTTCCATGGTCAGAATCGCAAGGAAACCTGATCACAAAATCGACAGAGAAAAAAATCAATCCGCCAGTCTATGTATTGTCTATTGGAAGGAAAAATACTTAAGGGTGAGATTACAGTTCCTACAGCTTCCACACGATGTCGCCAGTGTTGTGATTTCGATTCCACTAAATCCTTGGTCATCTGAGTAATAACCACATCTGGTTTTCAGGTCCACAGCTGTGAAAAATGGAACCGGAAAAGTTGGCTACGTTTTTCAAACTTGTGCCTATTGAATACAGATCGCTCCGTGATCAATTTGATAGTTTATTAACGTTTACTAATACCTAAAGTTGGATTACAGAAGTAGTTTGAAGTGTTTTGTCAAAGTTTATAGGCAACTTTTTTAATTTAAAAAAATAACGTTGCGTTTAAAAACGGTGTTTTTCCTGGATCTGACGGTCTTCATAAATGGACATTTTGGGTATACAAGGACCGATTTAATCGGGAAAAAAGACCCAATTGTGATGTTTATGGGACATATAGGAGTGCCAACAAAGAAGCTTGTCAAAGGTAATGAATGTTTTGTATTTTATTTCTGCGTTTTGTGTAGCGCCGGCTATGCTAATTCCTTTGTTTACGTCCCCTTCTGGTATTTTGGGGTGTTGCATGCTATCAGATAATAGCTTCTCATGCTTTTGCCGAAAAGCATTTTACAAATCTGACTCGTTGGCTAGATTCACAACAAGTGTAGCTTGAATTGAGTACCCTGCATGTGAGTTTTAATGAACGTTTGAGTTTTAACGAGTGCTATTAGCATTTGGCGTAGCGCATTTGCATTTATTGTTGGCAAGGTGGGACGCTAGCGCGTCGGGTGGGCCAGAGAGGTTAAAAGGAAAACAATGAATAATGATTTTAAGATTGTGATAATAATGTAAAATGTTAATGTTGTTGTTGTTGTTGTGGAAGCACTCAATTGAGCTATTCAGGCAGTGTCATGAAATATCAGTGATTTAATTACCATTTGTCACTTTAATACTGGGGGGAAATATCCAAGAGTGAGTTTGACCCCTATGTCCTTCAACATATAGGGGTGAACAGTACAATCATTTTACCCTTTTTTTTGAAAACCGTCATAAATTACTATTTTAGGTCTTTGCTCTCAATTTCCCGCTGTGGTGCAGATCTCTGAACCTGCCAGTAGACTATATGTAGGCCTCCTCTCCACTCTTCCGATGGCATTCACTTCCTCTGGCCTCCTGGAGAGTATCACTCTGCTCATTAACATCTGTGCACCGGCGCAACCCAGTGCTCTGGTCTCGACCCTCTGTTTTTGATCACTTGACGCCCACTCACTGGGCCATCTCGCTGCCTTTCCCAAATGCCTTCTATCACTGCTATGCAAATGATACTTGTGCAATTGAACACGTTTATTTTTTATTTTTACGCTCTTTGTTTTTCCCCCTGTCCGTCTATCATGCCGGACACAGACTCCTCTCCTCCTGTTCATCTCTGCCAACCACCTGAGGGTGTCCTCCGTCTCCTTGCTGTCCTCTCTCACATTAAACCACATTTACATCCTCTCTGAGTAGTTTCTCCCTTCCCCTCTACTCCTTAGTCAATTTCAAAGGGTGAATATTGTGTTAATGCATTAAATATCACAAAAGAGTATCTCCATCCAGAGTTGAAAATGATCTTAAACCCACTCTATATTTCTCCAGTGCTACACACATCAATGTACATTCTTGGAAGTCTCTTTACAAGCTCAGACACATTTGAGGTTCTTGAGACGCATCCTGCCAACATACAGTATATGTTTGTTTTAATGATCAGAAGATTCAGAGAATGATAAACTCAATTAATACAATATAGACTTTGGAGACAACATCGAGACAACATCAAGGGTGGGGTTATCTAGCATGTCTATGGCTTTACACAGCCTTACACTCCCAAGTCAATTCTATAATCCAATCTGATAGTCTGAGTAATTCTCTGAGAGAGATATGAAACCAAGCCACTTCCATACACCAACTGCTGACATCCTGACCATCCACAAACAATGCCAGGAACATGGGGAGAAAGGCTTTGGATGCTCCATGCCTCTGGCAAACTGAGAGCCATGGCATTTCAACATGGATTCCCCTGAAAGGTAATTCATTGGATTTAGGAACAGATGGTGTGGGAATGTCAATGCATTCTGTTTTCCCTGTCATATAGGAAAAAGTGGAATAGAACAGAGACATAATGAACTCTAAGTACACAGACGTACACTTTTTTGTGTCATTCCCAATCTTTTGTAAGTTGAGAGTTGTGATCATTTTGCATAATCAGAGTTCTTCAGTTGAGTCTTCAAGCAAGCCAATGTAATGCTCTTTACTCATATATTGATTATATTAGCATAGTTCTTTAGTTTAGAATTTGAAGACTACATATATATCTCTTCACATACATATTAACTGTTTGGCTTCATCATATCTCTCATGAGTTGTAGTAATTTCACATCACCCTTGTTTTCCAGTAGAGAATCTCAAAGACACTGGATCTTTAGTGTAGGTCTACAAGGACAAAGCCAGCTGAACTTCTCAGAGTCAAATGGAGCAGAAACTACAGGACTGTCTGTTTGTGTCCCATTTTAATGAAGTGAAGTTGCCTTCAGCTTGAATGTGAGTGGAGCAGCAATGAATTTATTACATTCACAAAAAACTGCTGAGATCCAAGTACTATACTTTGTGGTTGTACAAAGGAGATGAGAGAAGGACTGAAAATATTTTGTGTATTAAAATGTTGCACAATCGCTCTCTATGGGGGTCATATGGTGAAGGAATTCAACTGCTGATGAGTGTATCATTTATTATTTTGAATAGGCCTGTTCAATAGAATACATCTTAATAAACTGTAATGTACTGTCTTTATTTAGACAAGCTAAATTACTTCTATGCTCAAGGCAAGTAAAACTGAAGCATGCATGAGAGCATTAGCTGTTCCCGGACAACTGAGTGATCACGCTTTCCATAGCCGATGTGAGTAAGATTTTTAAATAGGTCAACATTCATAAGGCCGCAGGGCCAGAAGGATTACCAGGACGTGTACTCCGAGCATGCGCTCTCCAACTGGCAAGTGTCTTCACTGGCATTTTCAACATGTCCCTGACTGAGTCTGTAATATCAACATGTTTCAAACAGACCACCATAGTCCATGTATCCAAGAACACTAAGGTAACCGGCCTAAATGACTACCGACCCATAGAACTCACGTCTGTAGCCATGAAGTGATTTGAAAGACTGGTCATTTGTACTTGCATTTATTTATTATGGATCCCCATTAGCTGCTGCCAAGGAAGCAGCTACTCTTCCTGAGGTTCAGCAATATTAAGGCTGTTTATACAATTTTAAAAACATTACAATACATTCCTCAGACCCCTACTCCACCACTACCACAAATATACAGCACAAAATTCATGTGTACATGTGTGTGTATGCTATTGTGTGTGTGTGTGCGTATGCATGTATGTTCGTGTTGCTTCACAGTCCCCGCTGTTCCATAAGGTGCTTTTTCAATCTGTTTTTGAAATCTAATTTTACTGCTTGCATGATTTACTTGATGTGGAATAGAGTTCCATGTAGTCATGGCTCTATTTAGTTATGTGTGCCTTGCATAGTCTGTTCTGGACTTGGGGACTATGAAGAGATCTCTTGTGGCATGTCTTGTGGGGTATATATGGGTGTCCGAGCTTTGCGCCAGTAGTTCAAACAACCAGGAGAGATTGACAAGGATATTATTAATATTTGCTTTCTGTATACATCCAAGAGCCAGCCGTGCTGTGCTGTTCTGAACCAATTGCAATTTTCCTGTCCATTTTTGTGGCATCTGACCACATTACTGAACAGTAGTCCAGGTGCGACAATACTAGGGCCTGTAGTACCTGCCTTACTGACAGTGCTGTCAAGAAGGTAGAGTAGCGCCTTATCATAGACATACTTCTCCCCATCTTAGCTACTGTTGTATCAATATGTTTTGACCTGGTTTACCATCCATACCATCCAGGGTAACCCCAAGTAGTTTAGTCACATCAACTTGCTCAATTTCCACATTATTTATTACACAATTTAGTTGAGGTTTAGTGTTGCAGTCATTTCAGTCGCTGTAGTAGCTGACGTGTATAGTGTAGAGTCATCCGCATACATAAACATTCTGGCTTTCCTCAAAGCCAGCGGCAATTCATTAGGAAAGATTGAAAAGAGTAATGGGCCTCGACAGCTGCCTTGGGGAATTGCTGATTCTACCTGGATTATGTTGGAGAGGCTTCCATTAAAGAACACCCCTTGTGTTCTGTCATACAGGTAACTCTTTAACCACAATAAGGCAGGGGGGGGGTAAAGCTATAACACATACATTTTGCCAACAGCAGACTATGATCGATAATGTCAAAGGCCGCACTGAAAAACAGCCCCCAATCTTTTTATCATCAATTTCTATCAGCCAATTATCAGTCATTTGTGTAAGTGCTGTGCTTGTTGAATGTCCTTCTCTATAAGAATGCTGAAAGTATGATGTCAAGTTGTTTACTGTAAAATAGCATTGGTCACGCAATTTTTTCCAAAAGTTTACTATGGGTTGGTAACAGGTGGATTGGTTGGCTTTTTGAGCCAGTAAATGGGGCTTTACTATTCTTAGGTAGCGGAATGACTTTTGCTTCCCTCCAAGCCTGAGGGCACACACTGTCTAGTAGTCTGAAATAGAAGGTGTGGCAAATAGGACTGGCAATATTGTCTGCTATTATCCTGAGTAATTCTCCATCCAATTTGTCAGACCCCGGTGTCTTGTCATTGTTGATAGACAAGAATAATTTTTTCACCTCTACAGTCTTTAGAAAAAGTTTCAGGCTTGTTTTTTTTATTTAAATAAGATAGAATTTGTAGTTTTTCGAAGTGGCTCCCATTTTGGCTATAGAATTGTGGCGCTGGTCGGTGAGGGCGCGCACTTCGTTATTCATCTGCGGTAATGAACACACTATTCTCCGTCTTAAATGTTATTGTTTATTTACATATTAGGGTACCTGAGGATTGATTAGAAACGTTGTTTGACTTGTTTGGACGAAGTTTATTGCTAACCTTTGGGATTAATTTGTATGCATTTTGAACGAGGAAAACGGGTGGATTACTGAATCAAGCGCGCCAACTAAACAGACTTTTTTAGGATATAAAGGACTTTATCGAACAAAAGGACCATTAGTTATGTAGCTGGGACTCTTGGGATTGCAAAAAGAGGAAGATGTTCAAAGGTAAGTGATTTATTTTATAGCCATTTCTGACTTTTGTGACGCCTCTGCTTGTTTGGAAAATGTTTGTCATGCTTTTGTATGCGGGGGGCTGTCCTCAGATAATCGCATAGTATGCTTTCGCCGTAAAGCCTGTTTGATATCTGACAAAGCGGATGGATTAACAAGAAGTTAAGCTTTTAAACGATGTAAGACACTTGTATTTTCATGAATGCTTATCACTTCTTTAAAAACTTTTTAACCTCTTGAAACTCCCCATCCCGGATCCGGGATCGTGACTAAAGCCTCAGGCTCATTAGCATAACGCAACGTTAACGATTTCTGAAAATCGCAAATAAAATTAAAATAATGCGTTTGCTCTCAAGCTTAGCCTTTTCTTAACAACACTGTCATCTCAGATTTTCAAAATATGCTTTTGAAACATAGAAATGGACTAATTTGTGTAAGAGTATGCAAAGCTAGCATAGCATTTTGAGTAGCATTTAGCACGCAACATTTTCACAAAAACCAGATAACCAAATAAATAAAATCATTAACTTTGAAGAGCTTCGGATGTTTTCAATGAGGAGACTCTCAGTTACATAGCAAATGTGCAGTTTTTCAAAAAAATGTTATTTGTGTAGGACAAATCGCTCCGTTTTGTTCACGTTTGGCTATGAAAAAAACCTGTATACAGTTATAGCCTGAAGCTCATTAGCATAATGTAACGTTAACGATTTCTGAAAATCGCAAATAAAATGAAAATAATGCATCTGCTCTCAAGCTTAGCCTTTTCTTAACAACACTGTCATCTCAGATTTTCAAAATATGCTTTTGAACCATAGAAATGGACTAATTTGTGTAAGAGTATGCAAAGCTAGCATAGCATTTTGTGTAGCATGTAGCACGCAACATTTTCACAAAAGCCAGATAACCAAATAAATAAAATCATTTACCTTTGAAGAGCTTCTGATGTTTTCAATGAGGAGACTCTCAGTCACATGCCAAATGCGCAGTGTTTCCTGAAAGCGTCTGTGTGTAGGAGAAATCGTTCCGTTTTCTACATTGCGCCTGGCTACCGAAACGAACCGAAAATGCAGTCACCTACAACGTAAAACTTTTTCCGGATTAACTACATAATCGACCGAAACATGGCAAACGTTGTTTGGAATCAGTCCTCAAGGTGTTTTTTCACATATCTCTTCATTGACATGCAGTTCGTGGAAGCTTGCTTTCCTCTCTGTATTCCTTGGAAAAATACTGGCAGGTGACTTTTGCGCACCAATTTCGGCGCAGGACACCGGGCGGACACGTGGTAAATGTGGTCTCTTATGGTCAATCTTCCAATGATCTGCCTACAAATACGTCACAATGCTGCAGACACCTTGGGGAAACGACAGAGAGGGTTGATTCATTCCTCTTGCGTTCACAGCCATATAAGGAGATCATGACAAACAGAGCCTCAAAAATCCTTGTCATTTCCTGGATGCCATCTCATCTTGGTTTTGCCTGAAGCTCACGTTAAAGGGCACGCACAGAGAAGATCTTTGTATTTCTGGACACGTCAGAGTGTTTTCTTTCGAACAGTAGCAATTATATGCATAGTCGAGCATCTTTTTGTGACAAAATATCTTGTTTAAAACGGGAACGTTTTTCATCCAAAAATGAAATTGCGCCCCTAGAGTTCCAAGAAGTTAAAGTATTGTTGGTTAAGGGCTTGTAAGTAAGCATTTCACTGTAAGGTGAAGCTGTTGTATTCAGCGCATGTGACAAACACAATTTTATTTCATTTAACGGCACAATAAGACTCAGCAAAACATGAACCGATTTCAAGTTAATTGATTCCTTCATCCAACAGTGTAAGACAATGTTACATCACGTTTATTGCCTTTCTTGCCTCAAGTATCGTTCTTCACTTCTAAAAACACTCTACTCCTTTCCAGGCAACAACCTTGAACCCCGGCCCACTCTCTCCCTCTCTGTCTGCTCCTATCATATCCTCACCATTGATGGTGATGTTCCCACACTTTTGTCATAGCCAAAGTGGTCGTCTCAGTGCATCCTCAACAGACTTATTTCACCTCTGTTTCCTGCTCCCACTCTCAGGATCCCCGGCAAGCGGGCTGCAAACAGAGAGACGCAGGAGATCCAAACAAGTTTCTTCAGTTCTGATTGCCATCACTCCAGCTTTCCTTATCACTCCTCCTTCATCACACACCTCAACACCATAACCCTTAAATCCTCACATTTTCTCCCAACTCTTACACAATCGGAACTACCAATACCCGTCGGAGTTGCAAACCAATTTGTTCTCTTCTCTCTCTCATCTCTCCAACCATCTCCTCCCTCCCCTGTTCCCTCCATCCTCTCCATCCCACCACCTGCTCCACTTCCGTCTCCCCTCTCCACTTGTTTTTCACTTTCTGATCATGTTTCCTCCTCATCTTTCACTGTAACAATGACTATGATTCACATTATTTGGCTCCAGAAAGGATCCTTCCTGCACCACTTTGAGCCATTTTTCAACTGACTCTTGACCCCCAGCACTTTAACCTTGGCCCTCCGCGGTCGTTTCAGTGTTTATTGTTCCCCCATCTTTCACCACTCACAGCTGCTTTTGTGAATTGAAACTCTGACTATGAAAGAAAAATGAACTGCTTATTCAGGTTTACATATTAATTTGACAACTGGCTGATCTGCCACGGCTGATTTAGAGAAAACTAGATTTGTGAAACAGATTTGAACGAGGTCAGATTTGAAAGTTGTCTAAACTACTTGTTGACAACATTTGTCCTTCAGATCAAGTTTGTCAGGATGACAGGAGGACATAAGAACCCTTACCGTGTGAGTACAGAGCAATACAGGGAACTTTCTCCCCATGTCTCATTACATTGCATTGTTGGATTTGATTTCTTCCTGAAGGAAAACAGATGTTATCATTGACACCCAGTAAAGCTAAATTAATATGCGTGTTTAATTCATTTGCATGGTTGGAAAACATTAGCAGTTAGCATGACATGGCAATGAACACCTTATCATGCCTTGTCCCTCATGACGTACTCTTCTGAGATTCCGCAGTACATTAATGCAGTGACTATTATTCTCAACTAAAAGTTCAGCTCTGAACCTCCTAATCAAGAGCTCTGTTGCGTTCAGCTGATTCATTGTTTTGAATTAGCATAACTTGTCATATTGTACAGAGAGTTGTATTGTAGGTGGTGGAGTACAATGATGTAAACTGTCTGAGACCTTACAGTTTCTCGTGTCTCAATCCTCTCTTTGTCACACATGTTTTATGATAGAATATAATCACTTTGATTCAGAGGCCAAAATTATAACTTACAAGCATTCGAGAGAGACTGATTGCATGGAAAGTAAAACCCGGATAAAATGCACATTTAACCCTTGGTTCTAAAAATATATTGCGAATGATCTTCCACAGTCTAAGAATGGAATCAGACGGTATAAGATGGTATATTCCTTAAACAATTGGTCACTAGACATTTTTGTCACTGCACATTGACACATGGTGATATTATTACTGCTATGCTTTTGAGGGAAAAGGAGGAGTACCAACTGTCAAATCAAATCAACCGGGTACAAACTGGACTCCAATCCCAAAGGTCCTACCATTCACAGCTTCTGTCACTTTGGCACAGATTGTCTAGGGAAATATACAACTACATGAATCATGAAAAACAGATTAAGTGAGCATAACAACTAATCAGGTTTCTGAACATTGGTCATTATTTAAATGGTAATAACGTATTCATTAGTGGCAGAAGTACTTAGCTACATGAAATGACTTCTAAGATGCTTCAGCACTAACACAAACATTTGAGGAAATGCACCAGAGACAAACTATATCTCTACAGTACAGTAACCCCCCAGTAGTAAGAAGTTTCTTAAAAAGGAAGGAAGGGGTGGGGTGGAGCAACGATAGGGGTCTCTCTACAGTCGACACAAAGCATTTTGCTACACCCGCAATAACATCTGCTAAATATGTGTATGTGACCAATACATTTTATTTGATTTGGGAATCGTTAGACTTCCTAAAATGACCCAAAAATATTTCAATAAACAGACCTCGTTAACAGATTTCTGACCAATTATTGGTAGTACTTTATTTTACAGTACTATTTCCAGTGGTATTTACCTAGTATTTACTAGGAAACTAGGTGGTAACCATGGGTACATTATGGTACTTCAAAAAAATTCAACAGAATGAATATCTACCTGCTATAGTACATGATCTCCAGTGGTGCTTCTGAACCAACATAATCACCTATAGGTGTTTTACACATGTGATACTATACATCAGCATTGAGTCTGGTGTAATTGGTACATTTCTAAAGGATACCCTGCCAGACCTGGAGACAAAGACAGAGAGCCGTTACATCCAGTCATCAATACACTGCAGGTATTTAAGGCATCCTCAGATCTCTGTGCTCTCTCAGGGGAGGCCACGGTTCAATATCCACCGCATCGATTTTTATTTCAGGCCCTGGCCACAGAAGCTGAAAACATTTCATCTGCTTGATTAATTTTGTATTTAAATTTCCATATTAACTCCCACAAGTAGGGACCTGCCAGGACCATGGTCGACCACTGACAGGTACCATTTTCTACACACTGCTAAAGATACACAAGTCACAATGGTTGAATGAAGGACTGAATTGCAAACCCCACAGCAATAGTAGTCGATAAGGCTACATGGCTAGCTCAAATTATTGTAGTTCAGAAAGACGTGTAAAGAAACTCTAAACATCTGAGCGAGCAGACTGTCAGACAGTTCAGTTTTGCCCTAGTCTTTACAGTATGTGACTGGCAAGCAGTACAATATTTTCAGCTGATTCGTAATAGAATGCCAAATGTCATCTTTCCCATGCCGATTAGGTTGGTTAAGTCGAGCCATCAGAGAGAAAACGGTGTCCGCAAGATAAAAACAGGAGGCCGGACTCTGGGATTCTGTTGATCATCTCTATCCCCTGAAAGATCTCTTACAAGATCAGGGATTGAGTTATCCCCATTGTGAATGAAGGAGACCTTATCTCTGAAACCAATTACTGAGTATTGCTTGAATAATGTTTTCTAAGGGGGTGACTCACTCTCACACAGTACGCTGACACAGACCCCTAGCATGGCAAAAGAACAGCGATACCTTTCATTTTATTTTCATTTGACTCGGGATGATATCAAACAAGAAAATGCCATAACTCTGTACTTGTCTTCTAAGCATCCTATCCTTGACGGGAGAAAAACGCTCTTGAGATTGTTTTCTGGCATCTCGTTTGAACAAGGCCCGCCAGATTTTTTTCCTGCAGTGAGAGAATAGAATACACTCTTAAGACTACAGTATATCTAATACTACGTGATATTAGAATAATAATAATTTGGTGGGTGCTGATATTCGTCCTATTTCACACATGTACAAGCGAATTAATACACGTGTGAATTGTAAATGTGTTTTTTGCACATCCCACTCTCCATGAGACACCCTGGAGACTGGGGTCATGCCCGGGTTCTATTAGTTCAGCATGAAATTAGCTAATAAAGAAGAGGTGCTATAGGAAGGTCAGTATTTTGTCCTGCCTTTCTGAACTGCAACATAAAAGCGCAAGGATCTTATAGAAAGCATCATTTTCAAGATCATCATCCTTAAACAACATGATTTTGTCAATATGACCACCATTACCATTGTTTTATTTAATGTCAACATCATACCCAGTCCATTAGGCCTACATCATATAAGACAGAGGGCTTGACTATGGGTACAAACTGAATCGGTACTGGGGACTGAACAGTATGCGGGCTGAACTAAGTTTGGACTATTTTAGGAAGAGGGAGGAAAATGTATTTAATGAGTCCCCCATCAGTGGTTATCTAATGATGAAGCGCCTGGCTCTGTCTCTTGGTTATAAAATATTTAGATGTACCATTTAGATTTGACCATTCACCTCACACAACTCTAAACCAGGCTTCTCCTCGGGCCTACAGAGGGGGAGGAGTTGAAACATGAATGTCCAGGATAATCACAACTACTTCGTACCGAGTTGAATGGGAGCAGAGAGGGCCGATCTGACATAAACAGAGAGTGAGAGATACACATATGATCATTCGCTGTTGAGTAGAGAAGTACAGACCAGGCCAAACCTGCAGCCCAGTTGAGTCATAGAATTTGACATGTCAAGTTGCCGTAATTCAAAAGAACCCAGCCAGTGCCAAACAATTTTTATTTTATTTTTTTCACCTTTAATTAACCAGGTATGCAAGTTCTCATTTGCAACTGCGACCTGGCCAAGTTAAAGCAAAGCAGTTTGACACATACAACAACACAGAGTTACACATGGAATAAACAAACATACAGTCAATAATACAGTTGAAAAAGTATATATACAGTATGTGCAATCGAGGTAGGATAAGGGAGGAAAGGCAATAAATAGGCCATAGCAGCGAGGTAATTAATATATAGCAATTAAACACTGGAATGGTAGATGTGCAGAAGAAGAATGTGCAAGTAGAGATACTGGGGTGCAAAAGAGCAAGATTAATAAATAAATACAGTATGGGGATGAGGTAGTTGGATGGGCTATTTACAGATGGGCTATGTACAGGTGCAGTGATCTGTGAGCTGCTCTGACAGCTGGTGCGTAAAGCTGGTGAGGGAGATATGAGTCTCCAGTGTCAGTGATTTTTGAAGTTAGTTCCAGTCATTGGCAGCAAAGAACTGGAAGGAAAGTCGGCCAAAGGAAGAATTGGCTTTGGGGGTGACAAGTAAGATATACCGGCTGGAGCGCATGCTGCTATGGTGATCAGCGAGCTGAGAGAAGGCGGAGCTTTACCTAGCAGAGACTTGTAGATGACCTGGAGCCAGTGGGTTTGGCAACGAGTATGAAGCGAGGGCCAGCCAACGAGAGCGTACAGGTCGCATTGGTGGGTAGTATATGGGGCTTTGATGACAAAACAAATGGCACTGTGATAGACTGCATCCAATTTGTTGAGTAGAGTGTTGGATGCTATTTTGTAAATGACATCGCCGAAGTCGAGGATCGGTAGGATGGTCAATTTTATGAGGGTATGTTTGGCAGCATGAGGGAAGGATGCTTTGCTGCGAAATAGGAAGCCGATTCTAGATTTAATTTTGGATTGCAGATGCTTAATGTGAAAAGAGTTGGCCCGAAAATTGAACCCTGTGGCACCCCCATAGAGACGGCCAGAGGTCCGGAGAACAAGCCCTCCGATTTGACACACTGAACTCTATAAGAGAAGTAGTTGATGAACCAGCCGAGGCAATCATTTGAGAAACCAATCGAAGTGGAGAGAATGTTTAACCACATATTATTAGGAAAGAAAGAAGAGTAGGAGGAGAAAAGAGAAAGAAAGAAAGGATGACCCCGTCTCTGTTGAGTTGTTTAATTGTAGTCCCGTGAGAGCCATCTGAAAATACTGTCAATGTATAGTGCTACAGCCATCGCAGCGCATAAATGAAATAGAAAATAAAACTGGCAGATATACTGCAATATGCAGTGACTGGAAAGAACAGGGGGTTAAATCAACTCCCTCCCACACCTCCACCACTCTGAATAAAAAAGCTACAATCTGATAGGGGGAAAATACTAACTTTATGAGCTAGGGCAAAAGTATCCATTAACCACCTTATATAACCACCAAGTCCTTGATTGAACACATTGCCTTAGAGCACGGTGCAAAACGAAAGCCTGATCCAACGCAGCTCATGTACCGCTTGCTGTTTGCTTAATTGAGGACGATTGAGCAAAAGTTTAGACAAGAGAAAGAGTTTACAAGGTTGAATGTGTACCGGATGTGTTGGAATCGAACAAACTTTGCTACAGTAAAGACATTTACAACCTAATTAGACGCAGTATCAGAAACATTAAGACTATAAGTCGTCATCATAAACTAAAGGATAAGGATTCCATACAGATGTAGGATCTTCATTTGACCAATATTCAGTCATTGCAAAATAATCCTGTAGAAAGAGGATTTGAATGTTTAGTCCACAATGTTGCTTGATCGGTGGTTAGCTAAAGCTGGTCAAAGGAATGCTACATGAAATGTCGAATACTGTTAATATAACCGTGTGATATGGTGGATTTTCAGTGAATTCCTAAAAATCAGCAACAAAATAGTGATCAAATTACATCTGTATGCAGTATATTGAATTGTGATATGATGTTACTGTTGCCTACATATGCTTGGACCTCTGAGTCTGCTTCAGAATAATGATTAAAGTAATGAAATGTGGACAAATTTAAAGCTTTTAAAAAGACAAATATAGCACAGTTCTTCAAAACACTGTGTTTTAATTGCTCATTATTTTTGGTGATTATTCCATTTGAATTAAATTATCAAGCTAATCAGTGTAGGGAGTCATTAGAATGCCCATTGTTAGTCCTCTGTGTGCACTTGCACTGCCGAGCATAACGGGAAAACGAAATGCCCACTGAGGTGACTGACTGAGTAATCCTGCTTACTTGACTCTGAAGCTAAGCATAGTTGGTCCCGGTTGTTCCCTGGATGGAAAACCAGATGCTGCTGGAAGTGGTGTTGAAAGGCCAGTAGGAGGCACTCTTTCCTCGGGTCTAAGGCGATCCCAATGCCCCAGGATAGTGATTGGTGACATTGCCCTGTGTAATGTGCCGTCTTTTAGACGGGACAATAAACGGGTGCTCTGACTCTCTGTGGTCACTAACGATAACATGGCACTTAAAGATAACATGGCACACCTTGCTAAATTCCCAATCTGACCCTCATACCATCATGGCCACCTAATCATCCCCAGCTTCCAATTGGCTCATTCATCCCCATCCTCTCCACTGAAACGATTTCCCAGGTTGTAGCTGTAAATACAAATGTGTTCTCAGTCAAAGGACTGTGCCCAAAATGACTCCCTATGAAGTGCACTACTTTTGACCAGATCCCTTTGGGCCCGGGTCAAAAGTAGTGCACTATATAGTGATTAGGGGACAATTTCAGAAGCACAAAGGGCACCCAGGGTCAACAACAACAAATGAAAGAAAACAATATTGCCACTGAGATACAGATAACTTGTCAAGATCGGTTTCCGATTCCAACAAATGTCCTTACAATCTTATAATACATGAACAGTATTCTGTGTCTGTGAGCGCAGGACTGATTTTTATGACATTATCACAGCTGGCCAGCCCTTCAGAAGAGATATTCCTCTAGAGGGGAGATACTTCAGTCATTAAACCGCAATGCAAACCGCAATAACAATGTGGGTCCACCTAGGGAAGAAAACACTAGGGGAGTCCAATAACTAAAATGTGGCAGTCCACCTTTTGAGATCTGCATGAAGAAAACACTAGCATCACTACTGTATCCACCAACAATACCCCAGCCAGATTGTCACGGCAACAGTATCCACCAAATTTGGCTCTGTATTTTCCACCATCAATCTCTTTTACCCCATACTGTCAACTTGAAAGTATCCACCATCAATACCCCATACAGTATCCACCATTAATACCCCATACAGTATCCACCATCAATACCCCATACAGTAGCCACCATCAATACCCCATACTGTATCCACCATCAATACCCCATACAGTATCCACCATTAATATCCCATACAGTATCCACCATCAATACCCCATACAGTATCCACCATCAATACCCCATACAGTATCCACCATTAATACCCCATACAGTATCCACCATCAATACCCCATACAGTATCCACCATCAATACACCATACAGTATCCACCATCAATATCCACCATTAATACCCCATACATCCACCATCAATACCCCATACAGTATCCACCATCAATACCCCATACAGTATACCATCCACCATATCCATCATCAATACCCCATACAGTATCCACCATCAATACCCCATATCACCATCAATACCCCATACAGTATCCACCATCAATACCAATACCCCATACAGTAGTCAATACCATACCACCATCAATACCCCATACAGTATCCACCATCAATACAATATCCACCATCAATACCCCATACAGTATCCACCATCAATACCCCATACACCATTAATACCCCATACAGTATCCACCATCAATACCCCATACAGTATCATCCCCATACAGTATCCCCATACTGTATCCACCATCAATACCCCATACAGTATCCACCATCAATACCCCATACAGTATCCACCATCAATACCCCATACAGTATCCACCATCAATACCCCATACAGTATCCACCATCAATACCCATACAGTATCCACCATCAATACCCCATACAGTATCCACCATCAATACCCCATACAGTATCCACCATCAATACCCCATACAGTATCCACCATCAATACCCCATACCCACATCAATACCCCATACAGTATCCACCATCAATACCCCATACAGTATCCACCATCAATACCCCATACAGTATCCATCATCAATACCCCATACTGTATCCACCATCAATACCCCATACAGTATCCATCATCAATACCCCAGACCCCCCATTTCTTCCTCAAATTCCTCCAATATGGGTTGCAGTGTTGGTGCGATGTGAGAGGAAACACTCTTCTCAGCAGTCTCCCTGCTATAATTAATGAAGGGATCACATACTATATTTATATAGAGTTATATTATATATTTATTTCCAAGTCATTAGGATTCTGCCCCCAAGGGCCGACATCCTCCTGCTGTTGCTAGCGCGTTCTCCTGGGACCATTCATTTTGTTTGGTCTAGATAACAAAGGGAGAAATTCTTTAAGCTAACAAACCATCCTTTTTTTTACTCAAAGCCTGCATGCAGTTTGTATTTCTGGGGTTTGTATCTGTAAACATGGAGAATGAATGAGGAACATTTTTATAGGTTTAATTAAGTGACAGTGATAAGAACATAAAAAGCTACAGGCAAATGCATTATTCCATGTATTAAGAGGTAGGTTATTGTTGGCTATTGTTTCAAAGGAACAATGGTTTAATGTTAAAAAGCATTTTGGGATGTCATTTTGCTTCACAAGCTGTTATGTTGTGCTGAGCAAGAGTAATGACAGTGGACTATCACACCCTGATCTGTTTCACCTGTCCTTGTGATTGTCTCCACCCCCTTCCATGTGTCGCCCAGCCTCCCCATTATCCTCTGTGTATTTATATCTGTGTTCTCTGTTTGTCCATTGCCAGTTTGTCTTGTTTGTCAGGTCAACCAGCGTTTTTTGTTCTCAGCTCCTGCTTTTCCGTGTCTCCCTTTTTCTCGCCCTCCTGGTTTTTGACCCTTGCCTGTCCTGACTCTGAGCCCACCTGCCTGACCTTGAGCCTCCTTTACGACCTGTACCTTTGCCCACCTGTACTTTTGACCCACCTCTGGAATGTTGACCTCTGCCTACCCTGAACCTTCCTCCCATCCGTTACCTTTGCCCCACCTCTGGTTTACTGACCCCTGCCTGCCTTGACCTGTCTATTGCCGGCCCCTTTTGGAATATTAAACCATTGTCAATTTGACATCTCTGCATCTGCGTCTTACCTTGATTCCTGATAGTGGACATTGTTTAGGAAGCATACTACTGGCAAAAAAATGTATATACAGTATATTGTGTGTGTGTGTGTGTGTGTGTGTGTGTGTGTGTGTGTGTGTGTGTGTGTGTGTGTGTGTGTGTGTGTGTGTGTGTGTGTTCAATAACAAAAAATGACCAGATACAATAATTATTTACATATTGTAGCATTGGGCAAGTCCATTCATATTCCCTTCCCCAACAACCGTATGCATTTACATCATACAGCATAAGCATTGCCCCACAGTTGATATTGACAATTGGAAGATCATAGGCCTTTAAGTGAGGCTTTCCCCATCACAGCATCAACCAATTCAAACTGCCGACTAAAACACATGAATGAGCAGCCAACTGATTCAGAAAGAGGTGAACTTTTCACACTGTGACTGCATCCTGAATGGCACCCTATTCCATAGTGAACTACTTTTGACCAGAACCCTTTGGGCCTTGGTGACAAATAGTGACTTCCCTGGTAGATTGGGGCTTTTGAAGCCCATCTGAAATGAGTGCTCAGTCATTAGTGTGAAATGAGTGCTCAGTCATTAGTGTGAAATGAGTGCTCAGTCATTAGTGTGAAATGAGTGCTCAGTCATTAGTGTGAAATGAGTGCTCAGTCATTAGTGAGAAATGAGTGCTCAGTCATTAGTGTGAAATGAGTGCTCAGTCATTAGTGTGAAATGACTGCTCAGTCATTAGTGTGAAATGAGTGCTCAGTCATTAGTGAGAAATGAGTGCTCAGTCATTAGTGTGAAATGAGTGCTCAGTCATTAGTGTGAAATGACTGCTCAGTCATTAGTGTGAAATGAGTGCTGTCATTTCAGAAAGGTGCTCGTCAGTGACAAAATTACACATGGAAGTAATTGAGGGAGGATAAGGTGTGAATTATGAGGAGCAGACTGACAAGTGAGGACAGAACTATTTTCTAAAAGTATTAGTTAGATGTATACAAAAATAACCAAGGGAAAGCAAAGGACAATATGAAATCCAACTGATACAGTATTTCACCGATGGAATCTTGATGAATTAATTCTGAAACATCAAGATAAATCAAACATACTGCACAAAAATCAAGAACAAAGACAGTGGAAATCATTTAAAATGACTTATAGGCATCCTTGTTCAGAATATACACATTTTCATTCCACAGAACACAATCCTCACTTCTATAATTGTTCCATAACTCCCTGGTAAAAACAAGCGCCCTGTTCTCTCCCCACTGGCCAGGTGTTGCAGACCATGTGACCTAGGTCAGCACTGTGCTGCCTGAGAACCATGGCTCTACAGTGTAGGTGTAATGAACACAAGGGGAGACAGAGCTAGTTTCAAGCGCAGGGCGCAGCAGGTGTTTATTGTAAAGGACCACAGGAGGAGGCAGGTAGCTGGGTCCAGGGGCAGGCAGAAGGTCATACACAGGGGGTCCAAAAGGGCAACAGTACAGGCAGGGAAAAAGCTAGTAACGTCGTCCGAGAGATCAGGCAATAGGTAGATAATCTGATAGGCTAAAGTATAGACAGGGAAAAGGCATCGCTAGTGGAGCAGGCAAAAACTATTATGCACGGGAGTAAGTACATCACAGGGGAAACCCGAGCTCATAAAGCCATGTGTCACAACACAAACAATACCTCACAGTGATGGGGTGCAAAGAACTGAACTAAATAGTGTGTGATAATGACATACAGGTGTGTGAACAGGTGATTAGAATTCAGGTGATTGGGATCTGGAGAGTGAGCTGCATTCAGGGGTTCTAAGTGTTTGAGGGTGTGAGTTGGAAGCAGACGTCACAGTAGGAGGTGAAAACAGGGCAGGTGTTTTGATCAAATCACAGAATGTCCTTCCATGTATGATTATAATAACATGGTGTTCTATCTAGATCAATGTTCTCCCATTCTGGCCACGGAGACACACAGACTATTATTTCAGCCCTGCACTATCACCTGATTTAACTTTACAAGGGTGATTAGATGATTAGATGTTTAGTGCAATCAGGTGTGTTAGTGCTAGGCTGGAACAAAACCCTGCCCATGCGGTGGGTCTTCAGGACCAGGATTACATAACACTGATCAAGACAGAGTGAAACCCAGAATGTAAGAGCTACTGTAATATCGTTCCTGTATCCAATAGGTTATATGTGGACCAGTACAGTTTACAACAGAAGTGAAAAGCCACATTGCCAACGATGTAACTGTACTGTAGGCAGCAGCAGTAGGTACTGTACATGAAAAGAGATGAGAGGAGCTTGAGTGTGCATCGGCGTTCTCTTTGACTGATGGAAGGAAGACCTTTAGCTAGCTAGCCTAGGGGGGTAGAGGAACTATCAGCTACAACCTCCCTCACTACTTCCCACAGGACTCTCTTACTCCCTCCTTCATAAATACAGTTCAAGAAGTTCTGAGTGCCAACAGTCATGTACTGCTATGGCATCAAAAAGGGAACATCACTGGATCAAGTATATCACAGTGATGCCAGTTTTTCCCCACGTTTGCTGGCATCATACCATCAGCTATGGCCCGAAACATGAGTATCTAAGCCTATACTCAGAATAGATTCTTATTTTTATGGGTCTTGTTGGAAAAGAGAGTGGAAAAGAGAGTGGAAAAGAGTGTGGGAAAGAGAGTGGAAAAGGGAGGGAAAGAGAGTGGAAAAGGGAGGGAAAGAGAGTGGAAAAGGGAGGGAAAGAGAGTGGAAAAGGGAGGGAAAGAGAGTGGAAAAGAGGGAAAGAGTGGAAAAGGGAGGGAGAGAGAGTGGAAAAGAGAGGGAAAGAGAGTGGAAAAGAGAGTGGGAAAGAGAGTGGAAAAGGGAGGGAAAGAGAGTGGAAAAGAGAGGGAAATAAAGTGGAAAGGGAGGGAAAGAGAGTGGAAAAGAGAAGGAAAGAGAGTGGAAAAGAGTGTGGAAAAGAGAGGAAAAGAGAAGGAAAGAGAGTGGAAAAGAGAGGCAAAGAGAGTGGAAAAGAGAGCGAAAGAGAAGGAAAGAGTGGAAAAGAGAAGGAAAGAGAGTGGAAAAGAGGAAAAGAGAGTGGAAAAGGGAGGCAAAGAGAGTGGAAAAGAAAATAAAGGAAAGAGAGTGGAAAAGAGAAGGAAAGAGAGTGGAAAAGAGGTGGAAAAGAGAGGAGAAAGAGAGGGAAAAGAGAGGGAAAAGAGAGGGAAAGAGAGTGGAAAAGAGAGAAAGAGAAAAGGAAAGAGAGTGGAAAAGAGGAAAAGAGAGGGAAAAGGGAAAAAGAGAGTGGAAAAGAGAAAGAGAGTGGAAAAGAGAGAAGGAAAGAGAGGGAAAAGAGGAGGGAAAAGAGGGAGTGGAAAAGAGGGAAAGAAATGGAAAGTGGAAAGAGAGGGAAAAGGGAGAGGAAAAGAGAAGGAGTGGAAAAGAGAGGGAAAGAAAAGAGAGGGAAAGAGAGGAAAGAGAAAAAGAGAGTGGAAAAGAGAGTGGAAAAGAGAGGAAAGAGAGTGGAAAGAGGGAAAAGAGGAAAGAGAGTGGAAAAAGAGAGGGAAAAGAGAGGAAGAGAGTGGAAAGAGAGGAAAGAGAGTGGAAAAGAGAGGGAAAGAGAGTGGAAAAGGAGGGAAAGAGAAAAAGAGGGAAAGAGAGTGGAAAAGAGAGGAAAGAGAAAAGAGGGAAAGAAAAGAGAGGAAAGAGAGTGGAAAAGAGAGAAAGAGAGTGGAAAAGGGAGGGAAAGAGAGGGAAAAGAGAGGAAAGAGTGGAAAAGGGAGGGAAAGAGAGTGGAAAAGAGAAGGAAAGAGAGTGGAAAAGAGTGTGAAAAGAGAGGAAAAGAGAGGAAAGAGAGTGGAAAAGAGAGGAAAGAGAGTGGAAAAAGAGAGGAAAGAGTGGAAAAGAGAAGGAAAGAGAGAAAAGAGGAAAAGAGAGTGGAAAAGGGAGGAAAGAGGGAAAAGAGAAGGAAAGAGAAGGAAAGAGTGGAAAAGAGAAGGAAAGAGTGGAAAAGAGGAAAAGAGGAAAAGGGAGAGAAAAGAGGGAAAGAGTGGAAAAGGGAAAAGAGAGGGAAAAGAGAGGGAAAGAGTGGAAAAGAGAGGGAAAGAGAAGGAAAGAGAGGGAAAAGAGGGAAAAGAGAGTGGAAAGAGAAAGAGAGGAAAAGAGAGGGAAAAGAGAGGAAAGAGGGAAAGAGAAGGAAAGAGAGGAAAGAGGGAAAGTGGAAAAGAGAGGAGTGAAAGAGAGGAAAGAGTGGAAAAGAGAAGGAAAGAGAGTGGAAAAGGGAAAGAGTGGAAAAGGGAGGAAAAGGGAGGAAAGAGAGTGGAAAAGGGAGGCAAAGAGAGTGGAAAAGAGAGCGAAAGAGAAGGAAAGAGTGGAAAAGAGAAGGAAAGAGAGTGGAAAAGGGAAAGAGAAAAGGAAAAAGGGAAAGAGAGGGAAAGAGAGTGGAAAAGGGAAAGAGGGAAAGAGAGGGAAAGAAAAGAGAGGGAAAAGAGAAAGAGAGAAAAGAGAGGGAAAGAGTGGAAAAGAGAAAAGGAAAATAGTGTGGAAAAGAGAGGGAAAGTGAGAAAGTAAAAAAGACAGAAAGCAGAAGAGAATGAGAGAAAGAAAGAGTGGAAAAGAGAAGGAAAGAGAGTGGAAAAGAGGAAAAGAGAGTGGAAAAGGGAGGGAAAGAGTGGAAGAGGGAAAGAGTGGAAAAGGGAGGGAAAGAGAGTGGAAAAGAGAGGGAAAGAGAGTGGAAAATAGAAGGAAAGAGAAGGAAAGAGAGTGGAAACGAGAGGGAAAGAGAGGGAAAGAGAAGGAAAGAGAGTGGAAAAGAGGGAAAGAGAGTGGAAAAGGGAGAGAAAGAGAGTGGAAAAGGGAGGGAGAGAGTGGAAAGAGTGGAAAAGAGAAGGAAAGAGTGTGGTAAAGAGGGAAAGAGTGGAAAAGGGAGGGAAAGAGAGTGGAAAAGGGAGGGAAAGAGAGTGGAAAAGAGAGGGAAAGAGTGGAAAAGAGGGAAAGAGAGTGGAAAAGGGAGGGAAAGAGAGTGGAAAAGGGAGGGAAAGAGAGAGTGGAAAGAGAAGGAAAGAGTGGAAAAGAGAAGGAAAGAGAGTGGAAAAGAGGGAAAGAGAGTGGAAAAGGGAGAGAAAGAGAGTGGAAAAGGGAGGGAGAAAGAGTGGAAAAGAGAAGGAAAGAGTGTGGAAAAGAGGGAAAGAGTGGAAAAGGGAGGGAAAGAGTGGAAAAGGGAGGGAAAGAGAGTGGAAAAGAGAGGGAAAGAGTGGAAAAGGGAGGGAAAGAGAGAGTGGAAAGAGAAGGAAAGAGGTGGAAAAGAGGGAAAGAGAGTGGAAAAGGGAGGGAAAGAGAGTGGAAAAGAGAAGGAAAGAGAGTGGAAAAGAGAGGGAAATAGTGTGGAAAAGAGAGGGAAAGTGAGAAAGTAAAAAAGACAGAAAGCAGAAGAGAATGAGAGAAAGAAAGAGTGGAAAAGAGAAGGAAAGAGAGTGGAAAAGAGGAAAAGAGAGTGGAATAGGGAGGGAAAGAGTGGAAGAGGGAAAGAGTGGAAAAGGGAGGGAAAGAGAGTGGAAAAGAGAGGGAAAGAGAGTGGAAAAGAGAGTGGAAAAGAGAAGGAAAGAGAGGGAAAGAGAGTGGAAAAGAGAGGGAAAGAGAGGGAAAGAGAAGGAAAGAGAGTGGAAAAGAGGGAAGAGAGTGGAAAAGAGAGAAAATAAAAAGTGAGAGAGTGGAAAGTGTGAAAAGAGGGAAAGGGAAAAGAGGGAAAGAGAGTGGAAAGAGGGAAAGAGAGGGAAAAGGAGAGGGAAAGAGTGGAAAAGTGTGGAAAAGGGAAAGAGAGGGAAAGAGAGAAAGAAAAAGAGAAAGAAAGCAGAAAAGAGAATGAGAGGAAAGAAAGAGTGGAGAAAGGGAAGAGTGGAAAAGAGGGAAAGAGAGTGGAAGAGGGAGAACAGAAAGGAAGAAAAAAAGAGAGAGATAAAGAGGGAGAACAGAGGAGAAAAAGAGAGACAGAGGGGAGGAATGGAGGGATGATCAGAGGAGCTGAGCGAGGTTTACTCTGTACAACGGTGGTTAATTACCAGGACAGTTCTAAAACAATCTTCCCTCTCTCCCGCAGTGACCCCCCCTTCATGCTCTGAGCCAATATCCTACGCTACCACAGCCTCCTGGGGTGGAGACAGATTGTACACCACATCCTGTTACTGTTTATTATCTATCCTGTTGCCTTGTCAATTTATCCCTACCAATATGTACATATCTACTGTACCTCAATTACCTTGTACCCCTGCATATCGACTCGGTATTGGTACCCTGCGTATGTAGCCAAGTTATCGTTACTCATTGTGTAATAATTCCTTGTGCTATTATTTTTGATTTTTATATGATTTCAACAACAAAATAAATTCTCTGCATTATTGGGAAAGGTCCCGTAAGTAAGCATTTCACTGTTAGTCTATACCTTTTGTTTATGAAACATGTGATAAATCACATTTGATTTGATCCCCTATTGGCTGCGTTTAGACAGGCAGCCCAATTCTGATAGTTTTTCGCAAATTGGTCAGAGATCAGCTCGGGAAAAGATCTGCTGTGATTCTGCAAATGAAAAATTGCAGAATTTTGCTGCCTGTGTAAACGCAGCCATTGAGGAGCATTTCAAATGTGACCTGACTTTCTCTTTCTACCCTTCTCTGTCCCCCTCTCTCTCTTTCTCGATAAGTGTATTCCAAACTAGAAACTTAATTGGAGGACCCATGGCCAATGCATTGGCTTGTATCATATAGTGGGGGGTGACTGCAAAGCCTCCTCCATTTTGGCTCCCTAATTTGGTATTATAATTTATCATCATTCATCTCTCATACCCATAGTGGATTTATGATGACAAAGCTGCAATTACTTTTTGAACTGGGGGAGGCTCCCAACAAAGACTTTGTGATGCATGCAATGTTTGTTTCACATGTAAGGATGTTGTTAGATTGCAACCGGAACAAGATCCTGAGGCGCAATTTTTTTGAACAGGTTTCCCTCTCACTCTCTAGCTCTAGCTCTCTCTCTCTCTTTCTCTTCTGCACTATTTTCCTTTACACTGTATATTTTACAATATGGGCCAAATAAACAAGTTGAATTACCTATATTCCGACTGCTTCAAGGCTACTGATAATATCAGACGACATTGTCGTTGATTGTGAGGTAAAGTGAGCCAAACGGTAGGACAAGCTTGACAGGCAAACACAAATCACTGATTGGTCAGCAGAAGCCTCAGGCAAGGTGCTGAATACATTGGCTGTTAGGGGCTCCTGTAGTACTTCATTTGTGGTTATATACGTCCTTGTTTTTGAAGTAGCTATTTTACCCATTATCCCCCGGGAAAAAATTGCCACTAGTCTGTGACATAAAACGTCAATTTGTTTTTCCGATGAGGTTGGAAAGTCACGTTCCCTTGAGTGTAGCCAATGGCTTTCTAGCGAAGGAGGAAGGAGCAGGATATGTATTTCAGTTTATTGATAAAGAGGAAATAGACAGACATCGTACTCAAGGTCATTCCAATGAATAAGACAGACACTTTTGATGTCTAACGCAGAAATGGAAGGACACTTGGAGGAGAGAAGGAAGGAGAGAGGAAACAGAATAGGAGGAGAGAAAGAGGAGAAAGAAATGGAGAGGAGAGAAGAGAAGAACATGAGAAAAAAATATAGGTGTCAGGATTTGGCCAGGGTTGTTCCGGGTTTTGGTCACTAGATGCCCCCATTGTGCTTTTTGACCTCATGTTTTTTCCCTTGTTCCCCATTATTATTTGCACCTGTGCCTCGTTTTCCCCTGATTGTATTTAAACCCTTAGTTTCCCTCAGTTCTGTGCTCTGTGTTTGTATGTTAGCACCCAGCCCTAGTGTTCTGTGTATTCTTGTCGTTTCCGGTGGATGCTCTTGTGGAATTCTGTTTTTGTTTTTGAGTATCTCTTGAGGCTTTTTGTGCTATTCCTACCACCTTTTGGATTTGCCATTTTTGTATTGAAGGACTTCTCCTTTTTACTTTATTAAATACACCGTCTTAAGTACTGCTGTGTCTGCCTCATCTTCTGGGTTCTGCTGACTATTCGTGGCTCAGTTGGTTAAGTGACTGTTTCTCACTCCGGAGACCCAGGTTCGTAACCGGGTCCTGACAATAGGAGTGAAGAAAAGGATAAAAGGGAGTGAGTAAAACAGGAAAAAGATGGAATCCCTCAGACGAGTTGTTTGAGTTGATGGAAGGACACTTGGAAGAGAGAGGGGAAATTAGATTTAGGCAAGTTTATTGCCTGAGTCACTCATCCTTGGGGAGATTTGGATCCATCTGAGGACTTGGAGAGAACAACCAAATCACACTGATTCTTCAATTTAGGAACCATATGCTGCTGCTTAACCTTTCTGGATTGCTGTCATATGCCAGACTATTGGGTTATACTGGTAAGCATTTGTGAAAGAGTTAGAAGACCATGCATGCCGAATGTTCATTGTAATGCTTACTCCCAAGAAGACAACATTGACTTAATTCGGCAGATCTCACGAAAAGGCATGAATCAAATCAAATCAAATCAAAATGTATTCGTCACATACACATGGTTAGCAGATGTTAATGCGAGTGTAGCGAAATGCTTGTGCTTCTAGTTCCGACAATGCAGTAATAACCAACAAGTAATCTAACCTAACAATTCCAAAACTACTATCTTATACACACAAGTGTAGGGGGATAAAGAATATGTACATAAAGATAAATGAATGATTGATGGTACAGAGTGGCATAGGCAAGATACAGTAGATGGTATCGAGTACAGTATATACATATGAGATGAGTATGTAAACAAAGTGGCATAGTTAAAGTGGCTAGTGATACATGTATTACATAAGGATGCAGTAAATGATATAGAGTACAGTATATACGTATACATATGAGATGAATAATGGAGGGTATGTAAACATTATATTAGGTAGCATTGTTTAAAGTGGCTAGTGATATATTTTACAACATTTCCCATCAATTCCCATTACAAAAGTGGCTGGAGTTGAGTCAGTGTGTTGGCAGCAGCACACTGTGGTGGCTGTTTAACAGTCTGATGGCCTTGAGATAGAAGCTGTTTTTCAGTCTCTCGGTCCCAGCTTTGATGCACCTGTACTGACCTCGCCTTCTGGATGACAGCGGGGTGAACAGGCAGTGGCTCGGGTGGTTGTTGTCCTTGATGATCTTTATGGCCTTCCTGTAACATCGGGTGGTGTAGGTGTCCTGGAGGGCAGGTAGTTTGCCCCCGGTGATGCGTTGTGCAGACCTCACTACCCACTGGAGAGCCTTACGGTTGTGGGCGGAGCAGTTGTCGTACCAGGCGGTGAAACAGAACGCCAGGATGCTCTCGATTGTGCATCTGTAGAAGTTTGTGAGTGCTTTTGGTGACAAGCCAAATTTCTTCAGCCTCCTGAGGTTGAAGAGGCGCTGCTGCGCCTTCTTCACGATGCTGTCTGTGTGGGTGGACCAATTCAGTTTGTCTATGATGTGTATGCCGAGGAACTTAAAACTTACTTCCCTCTCCACTACTGTTCCATCGATGTGGATAGGGGGGTGTTCCCTCTGCTGTTTCCTGAAGTCCACAATCATCTCCTTAGTTTTGTTGACGTTGAGTGTGAGGTAATTTTCCTGACACCACACTCCGAGGGCCCTCACCCTCTCCCTGAAGGCCGTCTCATCGAAAGGAATTTATTCAGGAGTATCGTATTGGTCCCTTGTGTCACATAGAGACTGCATATTATTATTCTACACCTATACAAATAGCTATCTAATAAACATGCAAAGAACAAATTATCCAAAAACCTTGAAAATGTCACAGCATATGAACTCTTCAAATGCAGCAAATGCAAATAGCTTCACTGCCTGCAACTCCCTATCCACCCTCGACAATTCAGGATGAAGACAGTCTGTTTGATAAAACAGTCTGTTGAGGAGTAAAACAACAGGAAACACACTGAAATTAGAGAAATAAGGGAGTGAAGGACTTCAGGCCAGAATCTGTCCAAAGTTACATTGATCTATAGCCACACACAATCACAAATACACACATACACACTGAGCTACCGCCACACACACTCATAAAACATGCACGCACGCACGCACGCACGCACACACACACACACACACACACACACCACTCCACCCCATTTGAATAAACATGATTAACAAGAGTTCACATCGTGGTCACCAACATCACTACCATGGTGGTGTCATCATTTGCTAACTTCGCTGTTTCAATACTCTCCATACTAATTTGTTCTTTCTTTGCATGCTTGTTCTGCCAACGATGTGTTGCTTACTGTAGTGTCTACCCAAAACTGCAATGTAATCCTCTCTGTGAAAGTAAGCTCCATGTGACAGATGTTTCAGACTCATAGTGTAGTGGCAGTGCTGCAGGGAAACAGACAGCAGACATGGAAGAGGATAGTGAATCCATACTGTATGTAGGATTGTACCGTGGGATCCTCTTTACAGATAGTGAATCCATACTGTATGTAGGACTGTACGGTGGGATACTCTTTAACATATAGTGACTCTATAGGGTTCAGAAACAAAACCCTACACTAGATATGTTGTGAAATGAATTCCTCCACACTCTGTAGGATGCACATATAGTGACGGACACATATGCTGGATCAGATAGGCAACACATGGGTTTGATATGCTGGTACAAGAGATGGTGATTATTAAGACAAGAGACTGTAGTGACCGATTCTGCATCTAGATTCAAACCCCAAGGTTCCTACTTAGTTCCCTTGACTTCCCAATCATATTCCCAGAGTCAATTCTAAGCGCCTATTATCGAATTGTAGATTATGGCTGAGGCCTTGTGGTGTGAGCGTGTATGTGTGTGTGCTTGCATTCATACCTGTGTGTGTGTGTGTGTGTGTGTGTGTATGTGTGCACTACCAGTCAAACGTTTTAGAACACCTCATTCAAAGGTCTTCTTTATTTTTTACGATTTTTTAAATTGTAGAATATACATCAAAACTATGAAATAGCATATATGGAATCATGTAGAAACCAAAAAAGTGTTTAACAAATCAAAATATATTTTATATTTGAGATCCTTCAAATAGCCACCCTTTGCCTGGATGACAGCTTTGCACACTCTTGGCATTGTCTCAACCAGCTCCTTGAGTTAGTCACCTGGACTGTATCTCAATTAACAGGTGTGCCTTCTTAACCCTCCTGTTCTGTTCGTTTCATGTTAATTAATTCTGTGTTCCCGGTCCAAAATGACTGCCCCATTATAGCTGATTATAAATCCATAATAATACATATATTATCACCTAATGTTGTGTTAGATACTTATATCAACTTAAGTTATTGTGAACATTACACGTTTTGAACTTGTATTTCCTATTTATGGACTGTAGGCCTCATTGACCTGAGCTCATAAAACCCGTTTTTGAGTTTAAAAAAAAGAATAATGTATGGATTATTTTGACGAAAACAAATTGTGTATATGAGAAACATATTGTGCTATTTATCACAGGCTACTTTGTGTCAAAGTTTAACAAGGACTCTCTCCTCCTCTCCAGTGTCATTATCAAGAGCCTCACATACAGTATATTGTTTGGTCATTGTGAGGAAGTATGGAAGTGTGAGGAAGTGTGTCCATCTGATGAATGGGCATGTGTCTGAACTCAAATTTATACACTAATTGAAGTCTCATCCATTAATTTCCAATGACCGGTAATCTTTGACCGGGAACACCACAGGTGTACAAAAGTTAAATAAAACACCAAAAATGTAATGAAAATAATCAAAATATATTTGTGTGTTCAGATGCCCTGTGTGGACAATGTCATGGAACCTTATGACAATCAGATTAAATGAACTACATTTTTCAGAGAGAGAACTTGTAAATCGGTCCAATTCGACCGGGAACACAGCAGCAGGGTTAAAAGTTTTTGTGGAATTTATTTCCTTCTTAATGTGTTTGAGCCATTCAATGGTGTTGTGACAAGGTAGGGGTGGTATACAGAAGATAGCCCTATTTGGTAAAAGACCAAGTCCAAATTATGGCGAGAGCGGCTCAAATAAGCGAAGAGAAACACCATGAAGGTCAGCCAATACGGAACATTTCTAGAACTTTGAAAGTTTCTTCAGGTGCAGTTGCAAAAACCATCAAGAGCTATGATGAAACTGGCTCTCATGAGGACCGCCACAGGAAAGGAAGACCCAGAGTTACCTCTGCTGCAGAGGACAAGTTCATTAGAGTTATCAGCCTCAGAAATTGCAGCCCAAATAAATGCTTCACAGAGTTCAAGTAACAGACACATCTCAACATCAACTGTTCAGATGAGACTGTGTGAATCTGGTCTTCATGGTTGAATTGCTGCAAAGTAACCACTACTAAAGGACACCAATAATAAGAAGAGACTTGTTTGGGCCAAGAAACACAAGCAATGGACATTAGAACGGTGGAAATTTGTCCTTTGGTCTGGAGACCAAATTGGAGATTTCTGGTTCAAACCGCCGTGTCTTTGTGAGACGTGGTGTAGTTTTTCCTAGCCACCATGCTTCTACACCGGCATTGCTTGCTGTTTGGTGTTTTAAAATTGGTTTCTGTACAGCACGTTGAGATATAAGCTTTATAAATACATTTGATTTAATTTTGATTTTGGGTGAACAGATGATCTCTGCATGTATATTTCCCACTGTAAAGTATGGAGGAGAAGGTGTTATGGTGTTGGGGTGGGTTTCTGGTGACACTGTCTGTGATTTATTTAGAATTCAAGGCACACTTAACCAGCATGGCTACCACAGAATTCTGCAGCGATACATCATCCCATCAGGTTTTGGCTTAATGGGACCATCATTTGTTTTTCAACATGACAATGACCCAACACTCCTCCAGGTTGTGTAAGGGCTATTTTACCAAGATTGAGAGTGATAGAGTGCTGCATCAGATGACCTGGCCTACACAATCCCCCGACCTCAACCAAATTGAGATGGTTTGGGATGAGTCGGACCACAGAGTTAAGGAAAAGCAGCTAACAAGTACTCAGCATATGTGGGAACTCCAACACTGTTGGAAAAGCATTACGGGTGAAGCTGGTTAAAAGAATGCCAAGAGTGTGCAAAGCTGTCATCAAGGCAAAAGGTGTCTATTTGAAGAATCTCAAATATAAAATAAAACTTTTTTGGTTACTACATGATTCCATATCTGTTATTTCATAGTTCTGATGTCTTCACTATTATTCTACAATGTAGAAAATTGAAAAAAATGAAGAAAAACCCTTGAATGAGTAGGTGCTCTAAAACTTTAGACCAGTAGTGTGTTTATCTTTTTTTCTGTGTGTGTGTATGTGTATGTGTGTGTGTGTGTGTGAGAGATATGGAATACTAGCGTTTGTGCTCCTCTTTGTATGCTTTCCACTTCACTGAATTAGCCGACCCATGATGCCACAGTGCAGCGAAGCAGGAAACGATTCTTCCCAGAGCCACTTTGTATTCAAATGTATGTGTGTGTGTGTTTGTGTGCGTATGTGCATACGTGTTTGTGTGTGCATGCGTGTGTGTGTGCCCGAGCGTGTGTCGATGTCTCTGTATGTGTTTATGTGTGTGTAGTCATCTGTCTCCTTGCACGGCAGCCCCTCACAGCCTTCCTAAGGAACACAAGTGGTTTTTTTTATTCAAAGGTAACCCTCTTCAATAAGCATTTGATAGAAAATAAGATAGTTCTCTACTCGACTGCATTTTTCAAGCTTTTGTGATCAAATGTAAGCATCGGATGCTCTTTGAGCTCTATGAGAGGGGGCTGTTGTTGGTTTGAGATATTTAGTTTTTAAGTTTTTCTGTTAAACTGTCTTGACTATAAATGTTTGCTCGTTAGCCTTCTGTATCGACAGTGTTTAGCTTTACATCTTCATGGAAATAAAACATAAAAACCTTGAATTGTTTCCCAATCTATTCCATAAAAACTAGAATACATCTCTATATATTCCTGCAGTAGGCCTACAACAGCATCATAACACCTTGGACTTGCATGCTAATTGTATGTGTAACCACAGATTATGGAGTAGGACTGTCATGAAAATGAAATAACTGTACTAACCATTTTAAGACAAATGAAAGTTACTGGGGGTCAAAGATCATACCTCCAAGACATGCTAACCTCTCACCATTACAATAACAAGGGAAATTAGCATGTCTAGAGGGTATGATCTTTGAGCCTCTGTAACTTTCTACTCATCATTATTCACGATTCATTCATGATTATTTGTAATTATGGCAGGATCAACATTAATGTAGAACTGTTTAGAAACATATTCTATTCTTATTTACAATAAAAGTGACTCCAAAATGGCACAATGCATATTTTCTATTGGGGACTAAATAATCTGAAACACAACCAAAACGAACTGCAAATGCAGCCAACAAGTTTGTAGCGTCACATTATAAGCATTGCGTGCTAGGAATATGGGAACAAATACAACACTTTTGACTACTTCATAAGAATCTAAAAATGTATTACTTGATAAAAAAATCTAATTCTTTGAGCAATTGCATTAGTATAAATATAATTTCATTTTTTTTGCATACAATAAAGTTCAGCATTTCAATGTTTAATTTTATACAGTCATTACTGCTCGTCTTCATTGACATTTTAAATCCGGATGACTGATGTGCCCAAAGTAAACTGCCTGTTACTCAGGCCCAGAAGCTAGGATATGCATGTAATTGGTAGCATTGGATAGAAAACACACTGAAGTTTCTAAAACTGTTAGGATAATGTCTGTGAGTATAACAAAAATGATATGGCAGTCAAAAACGCGAGGAGAATCATTCCGGAAAATATTTTTTTGAGGTCACAGGCCATTTCAATGCAAGCCTATGGGATATTCAAAGAAATTCCTCCCAGAATGCAGTTTGTATGGCTTCCACTAGATGTCAACAGTCTTTAGAAAGGGTTTCAGGCTTGTTTTTTGAAAAACAAACAAGTAGTTGTAGTTTATCCAAGGTGTCTATCAAACGCGCCAACTAAACAGACATTTTTGGTATATAAAGAAGGACTTTATCGAACAAAACAACCATTTGCTGTGTAGCTGGGACCCTTGGGATTGCAAAAAGAGGAAGATCTTCAAATGTAAGTGATTTATTTAATCTCTATTTGTGATTTTGTGACACCTGTGCTGGTTTGGAAAAGTATTTTGGTGTGGGGCGCTGTCCTCAGATAATCGCATAGCATGCTTTCGCCGTAAAGCCTTTTTGAAATCTGACAACGCAGTTGGATTAAAGAAGTTAAGCTTTTAAACGATGTAAGACACTTGTATTTTCATGAATGTTTAATATTACAATTTTTGTATTTTGAATTTTCGCTCTGCAATTTCACATTTCTGTAACGGCCGTCGTTGGTGGAGGAAGGTGAGGGCCAAGGTGCAGCGTGGTAAGTGTTCAAGATTTTTAATATCATCAAAACTGAACACTAAACAAAATAACAACTAGGAAGAATGAACAAACAAAACAGTCCTGTCTAGTGATGACACACAAAACAGAAAATAAACAACCACGAAACACAGTTGGAAATAGGCTACCTAAGTATGATTCTCAATCAAAGACAACTAACGACACCTGCCTCTGATTGAGAACCATACCAGGCCACACTCAAAAACCAACCTAGAAAAACAAACAGACTGCCCACCCCAACTCACGCCCTGAACATACTAAAACAAAGGCAAAACAAAGGAACTAAGGTCAGAACGTGACACTTTCCCTCAATCCTGACAAGTCTCATAGTCCCTGCCACTGAAAAAAAACCGAGCATGATGCTCCCGAGTGGCACAGCGGTCTAAGGCACCACATCTCAGTGTAAGAGGCGTCACTACAGTCCCTGGTTAGAATCCAGGTTGAATCACATCCGGCAGTGATTGAAAGTCATATAGAGCTGGGCACAATTGGCCGAGCATCGTCCGGGTTTGGCGGGGGTAGGCTGTCATTGTAAATAATAATTTGCTCTTATCTGACTTAACTAGTTAAATGATTATACCTTTATTTCAACAATGAACACAGGCTGAGACCAAGGTCTCTTTTCCAGCTGGGCCCTGCGTATATATGTTTACACATACAGTTTAGATACAATGATTAAAAAATTACACAAGACAAACAAAACGATCACAGATAACACAAAAAAATACAGCAGCAGATTTTTTACACACAGGTTATTCCCTTAACAGCACAATAACTTGCATTACCAGAAGCAGTTACAAGCAATACAAAAATAAAAATCCTCCAATAAATATTTAAAATGGGCAAGGGAGACAAGTCTCAAGTTTAAGTTTGGTCTGCAAGCTATTCCATAAGCAAGGAGTGTAACATGAAAAGACAGCCATACTCAACTCTATGTAGATCTCAGGGGCCTCAAGTGTAACCCATGCTTTTCTAATTATAATGCATGTAGATAATATCCCCATAATCTATAACAGACATAAAAGTAGCTTGCACAATTTGTCTTCTAATTGTGGAGGACAAACATGTCCAGTACTGATTTTTTGCCATATACAAAGTTCGTCAACATGCATTTTAAAAGCCATATCCCTAAGTATTTATATGCAGAGACCTGATTAATTCGAGAGCCATTGTAACGATATTCCTCTTCCTCTTCTGAAGAGGAGTAGGAGAGATTGGACCAATGCGCAGCGTGGTACGTATCCATAATGTCTTTTAATGAGAATGAATACAAAATACGAAAAGAACAAGAGAATCAAAATGAAAACCGAAACCGTCCCGAATGGTGCAAACACTGAAACGGAAAATATTCACCCACAAAACACAGGTGGGGAAAGACTACCTAAGTATGATTCTCAATCAGAGACGACGAACGACACCTGCCTCTGATTGAGAACCATACCATACCAGGCCAAACACATAAACACAACCTAGAAAAACTAACATAGCCTGCCCACCCCAACTCACGCCCTGACCATACTAACACAAAGACAAAATAAAGGAACTAGGGTCAGAACGTGACAGCCATCTAAGCTCGTAAGTGCAAGTGTATTTTCAACCAACTTTTTGGACATATTAAAAATTATAAATGTGTTTTCTTTGCATTTAAAAACATGTTTCAGCTGTAAAAAAGACCCTTGTAATATCTTAAAATCGATCTCCAGCTGTGATAATGCTTGGTCAGCCGTTGAAGCAATAGAGTACATGACAGTGTCATCAGCATATAGATGAATTTTACACTTTCTTGCCTCACCACCAATACTGTTTATGTTGAGAGTGAACACTAATGGACCAAGTATAGAACCTTGTGGGACCCCTTTAACCAACTTCAATGGCTCCGACTGGATGCTGTTGGCTCGAACAGCCTGACTTCTATCCTTTAGATAGTCATGAAACCAGCGACAGGCATCCAATCTCAGTCCTATTAATGACAGCTTAACCGAAAGTATCTCATGGTCTACAGTGTCAAAAGCTTTAGACAACTCTATGAACAAGGCGGCACAGTACTTTCTATTATCTAGGGCATTAGTAATATAATTTACAACATGTACAATGGCCGTAGTGGTACTGTGTTTTGGTCTGAAGGCAGATTGATTGCTAGAAAGAGTATTTAACAATTATTGTAGTTGCCTGTTCACCAATGACTCTAGAATTTTTGTAAAACAGGAGAGCTTAGAGATAATTATCCAATTCACTACCATCACCTCCTGTAACGGTTTTCTTCCTGGGAAGGAGAGGAGGACCAAAATGCAGCGTGTTTATGGTTGAACATCTTTAATAAAGAATATAACGTGAACAATATACGAATACAAAATAAGAAAATGTGGAAAAACCGAAACAGTCCTAACTGGTGCAAAACACAGGGACAGGAAACAATCACCCACGAAATACCCAAAGAATATGGCTGCCTAAATATGGTTCCCAATCAGAGACAACGATAAACACCTGCTTCTGATTGAGAACCACTCTAGGCAACCATAGACTTACCTAGAATACTACACTGAACACAACCCCATAAATATACAAAACCCCTAGACAAGACAAACAAACAATCACCCATCATGTTGGACATTTTTTCTAAAGGGTCAATAAAAAAATCAAAATGCTACCACCACCATGCTTCACCGTAGGGATGATGTCAGGTTTCCTCCAGACATGACGCTTGGCATTCAGGTCAAGGACCAGAGAATATTGTTTCTTATGGTCTGAGAGTCTTTAAGTGCCTTTTGGCAAACTCCAAGTGGGCTGTCATGTGCCTTTTACTGGGGAGTGGCTTCCGTCTGGCAACTCTACCATAAAGGCCTGCTTGGTGGATTGCTGCAGAGACGGTTGCCCTTCTGGAAGGTTTTCCCATATCCGCAGAGGAAGTCTAGAGCTCTGTCAGGGTGACCATCGGGTTCATGTTCACCTCCCTGACCAAGGCCCTTCTCCCCTGATTGCTCAGTTTGGCAGGGCGGCCAGCTTTTGGAAGAGTCTTGGTGGTTCCAAACATCTTCCATTTAAGAATTATGGAGGCCACCGTGTTCTTGGGGACCTTCAATGTTGCAGAAATGCTTTGGTACCTTTCCCCAGATCTGTGCCTCAACACAATCCTGTCTTGGAGCTCTACAGGTTTCATAAATGACTGCCTCACCTGGTTCACCAACTACCTCACAGACAGAGTCAAATCGGTGGGCCTGTTGTCCGGATCTCTGGCAGTCTCTATGGGGATACCACAGGGTTCAATTCTCGGGCCGACTCTTTTCTCTGTATATATCAACGATGTCGCTCTTGCTGTGGGTGATTCTGTATACATTTGGCCCTTCTTTGCACAATCTGTTAACTAACCACCAAACGAGCTTCAATGCCATACAACACTCCTTCCGTGGCCTCCAACTGCTCTTAAACGCTAGTAAAAACCCAATGCATGCTCTTCAACCGTTCGCTGCCGGCACCCGCCCGCCCAACTAGCATCACTACACTGGACGGTACTGACTTAGAATATGTGGACAACTGCAAATACCTAGGTGTCTGGCGAGACTGTAAACTCTCCTTCCAGACTCATATTAAACATCTCCAATCCAAAATGAAATCTAGAATCTGCTTCCTATTTTGCAACAAAGCCTCCTTCAATCACGCCGCCAAACATACCCTCGTAAAACTGACTATTCTACCGATCCTCGACTTCGGGGATGTCATTTACAAAATAGCTTCCAATACTCTACTCAGCAAACTGGATGCAGTCTATCACAGTGCCATCCGTTTTGTCACCAAGCTCCTTATACCACCCACAACTGTGACCTGTATGCTCTAGTCAGCTGGCCCTCGCTACATATTCGTCACCAGACCCACTGGCTCAAGGTCATCTACAAGTCTATGCTAGGTAAAGCTCCACCTTATCGCAGCTCACTGGTCATGATAACAACACCCACCCGTAGCGTGCGCTCCAGCAGGTATATCTCACTTGTCATCCCCAAAGCCAACACCTCCTTTGGCCGCCTTTCCTTCCAGTTCTCTGCTGCCAGTGACTGGAACTAATTGCAAAAATCGCTGAAGCTGGAGACTTATATTTCACTCAATAACTTTAAATATCAGCTATCTGAGTAGCTAACCGATCGCTGCTTGTACTGAATATGTTGCAAATATAAATAAATAAATGTTTGTCTCCAATTATGCTACTATACAGTATTTATATGGTATGGAAACTAGGCCTAAATATTGCAGTGGATAGTTACTTACTAATTTTATGTATGAAAAATGGGCCTCTTATACCACTAAGTAAGTGTGTGTGTGTGTGTGTGTGTGTGTGTGTGTGTGTGTGTGTGTGTGTGTGTGTGTGTGTGTGTGTGTGTGTGTGTGTGTGTGTGTGTGTGTGTGTGTGTAATATAATATCTGCATTCCACTCACTTACTGGGGAAACAGTCTCACGATGATAAAAACAGAATCTCAGCACAATAACTGTTATCTGTACCCATTGTTACAATGACCACCATACTGTTTGTGTTTAAAGAGAACTGTTATCTGTACCCATTGTTACAATGACCACCATACTGTTTGTGTTTAAAGAGAACTCTTGTTACAATGATCAGTTTGTGTTTAAAGAGAACCCATTGTTACAATGATCACCATACTGTTTGTGTTTAAAGAGAACTGTTATCTGTACCCATTGTTACAATGACAATGACACCATACTGTTTGTGTTTAAAGAGAACTGTTATCTGTACCCATTGTTACAATGACCACCATACTGTTTGTGTTTAAAGAGAACTGTTATCTGTACCCATTGTTACAATGACCACCATACTGTTTGTGTTTAAAGAGAACTGTTATCTGTACCCATTGCTACAATGACCACCATACTGTTTGTGTTTAAAGAGAACTGTTATCTGTACCCATTGCTACAATGACCACCATACTGTTTGTGTTTAAAGAACTGTTAACCCATTGTTATACTGTTTGTGTTTAAAGAGAACTGTTATCTGTACCCATTGCTACAATGATCACCATACTGTTTGTGTTTAAAGAGAACTGTTATCTGTACCCATTGCTACAATGACCACCATACTGTTTGTGTTTAAAGAGAACTGTTATCTGTACCCATTGCTACAATGACCACCATACTGTTTGTGTTTAAAGAGAACTGTTATCTGTACCCATTGCTACAATGACCACCATACTGTTTGTGTTTAAAGAGAACTGTTATCTGTACCCATTGCTACCACCATACTGTTTGTGTTTAAAGAGAACTGTTATCTGTACCCATTGCTACAATGACCACCATACTGTTTGTGTTTAAAGAGAACTGTTATCTGTACCCATTGTTACAATGACCACCATACTATTTGTGTTTAAAGAGAACTGTTATCTGTACCCATTGTTACAATGACCACCATACTGTTTGTGTTTAAAGAGAACTGTTAAGATGACCACCATACTGTTTGTGTTTAACTGTTATCTGTACCCATTGCTACAATGATCACCATACTGTTTGTGTTTAAAGAGAACTGTTATCTGTACCCATTGCTACAATGACCACCATACTGTTTGTGTTTAAAGAGAACTGTTCTGTAAAAGTTATTCACAATTGATTGCAGTATTGGAATTAATTCATAACCTGGACTTTTACTAAATACCCAATATATATACTGTATAAATAACCAATATAAATGTATATATTATCAAATACCCAATATATTCCCTGAGTGTACAAAACACAAGGAACTCTTGCTTTTTCCATGACATATACTGACCAGGTGAATCCATTTGAAAGCTATAATCCCTTATTGATATCACTTGTTAAATCCACTTCAATCAGTGTAGATGAAGGGGAGGAGACAGGTTAAATAAGGATTTTTTTTAAGCCTTGAAACATGGATTGTGTTTGTGTGACATTCAGGTTTTTCACTCTCAACAGTTTCCCCACGTGTATCAAGAATGGTCCAGCACCCAAAACTTCACACAACTGTGGGAAGCATTGGTGTCAACATGGGCTAGAATCCCTGTTGAACGTTTTTGAATTTAGGCTTTTCTGAGAGCAAAAGGGGGAGCAACTCAATATTAGGATGGTGTTCCTAATTTTTTGTACACTCAGTGTGTGTATATATACACCTTGATAAAATACTCAATATATAGTGTATATAACCCTGGCTGAAGGGTATAGTAGGCTACATTGGTTTTAGCAGTGTACTCACCTATAAAACAAATCATGGCTTTAATTTGAGAGTCTGAGACCACATATAAAATCCAATATGACTTTATATTGAAAGATATTCGATCAGAGAGGACCTTAAAGTGATTTCCCATTGCAGATCATTGATATTGCCTGATTCCTGCAAGACACTCAGCAGGATAAGGATACCCTGTACTTAAAATTCACATGGTTTACATAAACATATATTTTTTTAAATATATAACATTTTTTGTTCTTTTGTCTCTGTAGTCCAGCACTTTGGATTTGAAGTGATACAATGTTACACAAAGTCATTCAGAAACACATGAAGTTCAAGTATGTTACCCTTGTTGTTTCAGGCTTAAAATAGCATTAGCTTGGATCCCTAGCAGACAACTGTAGCTGTTGGTAGGCGCTACTGTTACCACTAGCAGGCTATACTCCAGTGGGGACAAAACACAGAGAGGCTTTGGTGGCAGACCACATATGTTGTGAGGCTTTTATTTGTACTGCTCTGAAGTGGTAGCTACAGACTTCAGTATTTCCTTATTTACTGTTATACAGGTATCAATAGTATCATAGTTGGGACACAGGATAACAACGAAATAAAGCAGACTGCTTGCCCAAGTGTCCCTCCTGTGTATTACAACCATTCAAAAGGGAGGATGATAAAATGGATATTGTAGAGACATAAAGAGAGGGAAACAATAAAAGCTATGGCAAGAGAGAGAGAAAGAGAGAGAGAGAGAGGAATAGAGTCTTCCTTTAGAACATACAATGGAGAGACAGGAGTTAAAATTCACTTTATGCTTGCTTCCCCAGACTAACTCTGTTAGCAAATCTCCTATCATCAAGCCACATCTATTTCCCTCCACTAAATTAAAGATGCTTACACAATATGTTTGGTAATGGCCGATGTTTAAGCAGGTTATTATCATTAAAATATAAATGGGAATAAAAAGAGAAGGAGAAGGGGATGGTAAAGTTAATGTGGCGTGGCCCGGTTTTACAACCACTCGCAGTCTTTTTCATAAAAATGATTCTCGATTATTCTAATTAGACAGTGTGTTAATTGAGTGTGGGTGCTGGTGTATAATGTGTCATTATTAGTCTTGATCAACGTCAACCCCTCACGAGCGTGACACCATTCACCCTAACCGAGTGAGAAAAAGAGGGAGAGAGTGACAGAAAGAGAAAGGGGAGAGAAAAAGAGTGTTTGTGTGTGTGAGAGAGACATATATATATATATATAGAAAGAGAGGTAGGTGAACTCCACCCTCAACGTCCTATCTAACATCATTACTTAGTCATCGCGTTCTACCTAGTGTGCTAACATTCAGGAAATGCCAACTTAGATCGATGTTACAAGGTATCCCACTTTGCCTCAAAAAGCAGGTGGTAAAGGTCAAGACTCTGTACCCAGGGGGAGAATGCTGCATAACCCACCTACTTCAATCTACCTACTGCACTGCACCATGCAGTCCAACCACTTCAATGCAAAACTGGTCTGAGATCAGCTGTTAGAGAGCCAGAGATAATGTCACTTTATCCTGAGATACCCCCCCATGGGAAAGGGGTTTAATAGAATGAATATGAAACCAAATCACATTTAACTCTCTTTTATAAAATGTAATTAAAACCCACACACTGACACTCTCTCTCTAACACACACAGACACACAGACTTGTGTCTTGGTGCTCTGTCGACACCCTTGTACTACAGAATGGGATCAGTGGCCAAGCGTACTATTACACTCAAGTCAAACAGTCTTAACGTATCCTGTAATGTTTCCTGTAACAATGGTACAGGAAACATAAGGAGACCATTTGTTTGATGATTGGCTGCCTTTAAAGAATTTCATAAAATGGTTAACTCCGAGCCAGACTTGAGTCTCAAGGTTTTTAGTGACTTCTGTGGTCTTAGATGTTGCTCTGTTCCAACAGCAGGTGCTATAATGTTATTGTAATTGACCTTGAATGTGTTGCAATTAGAGGTCGACTGATTATGATTTTTCAATGCCGATACCGATTATTGGAGGACCAAAAAAGTCGATACCGATTAATCGGCCGTTTTTAAAAAATGTACTTGTAATAATGACAATTACAACAATACTGAATGAACACTTATTTTAACTTAATATAATACATCAATAAAATCAATTTAGCCTCAAGTAAATAATGAAACATGTTCAATTTGGTTTAAATAATGCAAAAACAAAGTGTTGGAGAAGAAAGTAAAAGTGCAATATGTGCTATGTAAGAAAGCTAACGTTTCAGTTCCTTGCTCAGAACATGAGAACATACGAAAGCTGGTGGTTCCTTTCAACATGAGTCTTCAATATTCCCAGGTAAGAAGTTTTAGGGTGTAGTTATTATAGGAATTATAGGACTATTTCCCTCTATACCATTTGTATTTCATTAACCTTTGACTATTGGATGTTCTTATAGGCACTTTAGTATTGCCAGTGTAACAGTATAGCTTCCGTCCCTCTCCTCGCTCCTCCCTGGGCTCGAACCAGAAACACAACGACAACAGCCACCATCGAAGCAGCGTTACCCATGCAGAGCAAGGGGAACAACTACTAGAAGGCTCAGAGTGAGTGACGTTTGAAACGCTATTAGCGTGCGCTAACTAGCCAGCCATTTCACTTCAGCTACACCAGCCTCATCTCGGGAGTTGATAGTCTTGATGTCATAAACAGTGCAATGCTTGACGCACAACGAAGAGCTGCTGGCAAAACGCAAAGAAAGTGCTGAATAAATGTTTACGCGCCTGCTTCTGCCTACCACCGCTCAGTCAGATACTTAGATACGTGTATGCTTGTATGCTCAGTCAGATTATATGCAACGCAGGACACGCTAGATAATATCTAGTAATATCATCAACCAAGTGTAGTTAGTTATCTTGTGATTATGATTGATTGTTTTTTATAAGATAAGTTTAATGCTAGCTAGCAACTTACCTTGGCTTACTGCATTCGCATAACAGTCTCCTTGTGGAGTGTAACGAGAGAGAGGCAGGTCGTTATTGCGTTGGATAAGTTAACTGTAAATTTGCAAGAATTGGATCCCCCGAGCTGACAAGGTGAAAATCTGTCGTTCTGCCCCTGAACAAGGCAGTTAACCCACTGTTCCTAGGCCGTCATTGAAAATACGAATGTGTTCTTAACTGACTTGCCTAGTTAAATAAAGGTATATAAAAAAATAAAATTAAAATCGGCAAATCAGCGCCCAAAAATACCCAAATTAATCGCCCATTCCGATTAATCGGTTGACCTCTAGTTATAATGCAGGCATCAATGCAGCATCAATGCAGGCATACTGGGTTAATGTGTTTCTATCAAACGCTGATAAGCCAACTGTCGTTATATTAAACTATCTTCATCGGTCGGTCTTGGAGAGCAGGTATAACAAGGAGTTTCATGACCTTGGCCGACCAGGGAAAGTTCACTAAGGTAAAACGAGGACCCTATGTATAATTCCATCACCTTTCACAGGTTTCTCTCGAACCAGTCCATAAAAGAAATAATGAATGACATGCATGTAGTCGATCTTGATAAAGCGACCAAACAATATGCTGAACACAAACATACAGCTCGGCGCTAGCCTGAAAAGGTTGGGCCAAGTGCCCCATCCGGAATCCCGGCCAAGACGTTAGCTCTGGGGGGCAAGTCAAGATGAATCCTCTGTCTAGTCGTGGCGTCTTGCCACCAAGCTTCACTACTTCCACCGCGGAGAGGAAACAAGGGCTGGGGGGAAAAACACAAATTAAACAAAGAGGGGAGGGGATGGAGGGGTTAAAAGAGGAATAGTGCATTATTTATGACACCCCATCCTATCCTCCTCTCTTCCATTCTTCCTCCAAAGCAGTTAGTTCGTTCCACAGCGGTAGGTAGCAAAATAGTGCCACTTTATATCCATTAGCATCACTAAATGGATGGGAAGACATCCAAGGGGTGAGACGAGACACAGACAGGGCTAGGAACAAGCCCCTGTGTACCTCCTAAATCATGTTCCAGGCCTCTGCATGGATGCCAGAGCTGTGTTTAGCTATGCCAACCAACTACGCCACCCTCTCCTCACTGTTGGTGGGTGCAGTACAACGATATTCTTCCAGACGAGTGGATGTTGACTAAGGAAGTTCATTTCAATTAGGTTCAATTAATTTAAGTTTAGTTCAGTTCATTTCAGTTCATTTTAGTATAATTCAGTTCATTTCAGTTCAGTTAATTTCAGTTTAGTTCATTTCAGTTCATTTTAGTATAATTCAGTTAATTTCAGTTCAGTTAATTTCAGTTAATTTCAAATAAAATGTGGCTTATTTCGAGGAAAAGAATCCATTTGAACCAGGATAATCTTTCATTCAGGTTGAGGAGCCATGTGCATGAGTCTACTAAATGCACTGATATTGTTGAATAAATAAAATGTCTCCCATGATGGTCTGTAAAGTATGCCTTATGGCATAAATATTGCAGCAGACAGTTACTTACTAATTGTGTATGGAAGACTCCAACGTGTACAGTACATTACTGTAGCCTTACAAAGTGGGCCTCTTACACTACTTAGTGTGTGTGTGTGTGTGTGTGTGTGTGTGTGTGTGTGTGTGTGTGTGTGTGTGTGTGTGTGTGTGTCTATTAGCTCTCTGAAAGAATTGTAGGCATTTCAAAAGACCAGCCAGATATATAATGAACTCTTTCTCTGAGGTCCCTTTACATTAAAGACCACTCACAGAGACCCCCTCCGCATCTTATGCAAATCCATATTTAGATTTTCCCCACTGGACGTATGCAGAACAAAGAGAAAAAATAACATCAAGAGAAAAGAATTGCCATTGATCACGCAAAGGCTGGCAGATTTTCCTGCAATAATGACAAATATGTAGATATTTACTAACAGCGAAGTGCATTACTGGAAGTATCAACTTAAAAAGCGAGTTGATGGATGAAACAAATTATCAATGTTGAAAATTCCTTAGGAAAGGGTCATTTATGATAATAACGACCAACATGAGACACAATAATGACGGACATTTTGGATCCACACTGCTAGGAAGAATGAACCCTGCCATTATATTAATAAACACCACTGAGAATGAGAGACTCAACACTCGATCTCTCTCCCTCCGCACAGGGAGTCTAGGCTAGGCTAGCATGCACCCAGGGCTCAAGCACACAGAAAGAAAGAAAGAAAGAAAGAAAGAAAGAAAGAAAGAAAGAAAGAAAGAAAGAAAGAAAGAAAGAAAGAAAGAAAGAAAGAAAGAAAGAAAGAAAGAAAGAAAGAAAGAAAGGCAGGCAGGCAGGCAGGTCTACATGCCTCAGAGGACACAACCTGTCTTGGGGAACATAACATAACACCACTACTACCCAGGTCATCCTAGAGGGAATAGTGGTAAAACACACCACAGCACAGCTCAGGCAGCACAAGCAGAGCAGGGCATTCTGGGAGAGGTAGGGAATTGAAGAGAAAAGGAGGGAAAAGCAATGGTGGCACGATGACAAGTGAGTGAATGCATGGGTGAGGCCAGATGAGACTCAGTCACCTGTTCAGACATACGTGAGGGCTTAATTCATCACCCATTCAATCAGGAGCTAAAACGCAATGAAGATAAAGTAGTCCAGTACTAGTGTCTGAGAGCTGGAGAAAACATGCTTGAGTAGGCAGTCAATCCCCCTTGCCTGGCCATAAGAAAGAAATCTCAAAATGGATGCCAGTTTCCGTCCTCAATATCATTTTTCAAGATTTACAGCTAAGGGGAAATGGAAGGAGGCAGGGAGAAAGGCTGAGGTAGACAGTAAAGGCACAAGTTTATGCAGCGTGTCATAATAACTTCAACCAAGAGGATTTAAACTGTTAGATTAGTTGTTTTCCTCCTTCATCCAAATGAAATCGAGCAAAAAGAAGCAGCCACAACAACAAGTTAACATGTAAGAATGATAAAAGGGCCCAGTGGCTTTGCATGGTTGTGGAAATGACTTTTTATTCATTTTGCTTCACTATCCTGTTTCAAATGAAGGCCTCTATCCCATTTTGGAGATGAAATAATTTCAGTGTAATTTCAGTATTCAGAATACAATTGGGATGAAATGTTCTGGCTGCCTAATCTATAGCTTTTGTAAAGGTATTGTGAAGGTAGAAGTGAAAAGAACTAGCCAGCAATGCTGATGACCATATATAGGCTTTCCTTCTCAAGGAAATGCCATTACAAGTAAAGCGTTCGAATAATGTATAGCCCCGAAAAAAAAGTACACCTCTCTCCAGTCAATTCAATTGGATGAATGGTTTCAGATCCGAAGCAGGTATAAATTATGTAGCCTATTACCAAACATGTCTATTGCAAAACAAAATACATTTTAATCATTAAAATGTTTTGCAGTCGTTTTAATTACATATAAAAACACTAAAACTAATATTGGAATTCACCTGTCAGAGTAGACTAGCCTACGCGCAACCTACAGTGAGTGGTTTTCAACCAAAGCAATGCTGCTATCGGTATGGCACGGGCACGGATTCTGCAGCAAGCAAGCATCTCTTGGTGCGCAATACCAATGCCAGTCCAACGTGGTCCCGAATGCTTTATTCTGGAGGTTGTGAACCCCAATATTTTGAGTATGTGCCTTGCTGTGCCCAACTGAACTAATGCACCTGTTACAGTGGACGAAGACCTCGCAAAAACAAACGCATTTTCCGTGCACAACACAGTTTGGACAGCAGGATATGGTAAGCCCTTGCATTGCTTCACGAAACGTAGTGCTTTAGTCATAATATAAAACCACACACATTTGGTGAATAATCATCACTTACGCTGCTGTTTTGTCCCAAACAGAAAACCACTGCATGGTTGTGTCCCCTGTCAAGACGAAAGTAGTGCTGGTTAGTTTGGGATCATCTCCTTTTCTGGCTGAGGCTTCTCCTCTCGAAGTCCCTCTCCTCTCGTCCGTGTTCCACTTGAATTCGGACCGACCCAATCTTTCCATCCAGTAACGGACCAGGACTCCTCTCATTCGAGTTTACTCCTTCCAAATCGTGGCCACCGGTCCTCAGACTCGCTAAACTCGTCAGGTTCGTGGCCGCTTCGCTCTCTCGTTTTCACGAGATCGAGGTTGAATCTTCCAGGGCGACTTTTACGGTAACTCCATCGTCAGTGATCCTCGGCTCATCCTCGTAAACACCTGCATGTTGGGTGTCGCTTAGTAGGCTACTCCAGTATTTAGTTAGTACTCCAGCCGGACCTGTTCCAGAGCTTTGGCTGCCTGGCTCGGACCCAGCTGCGCGTGTACCGGTATCCAGTTGTAATTCGTTCAGGTGTAACTGGACCAGCGACGGTCACAATGCGCAAATTAAACCAACCTTGGCATTTAGCTGGGTATGAGCGGAGATCAGAAACCAGGTACAGAGTTAAGTGCAAGCAGGGGCGTCAGATGGGCATGTCCATCTCAGATTAAGACCAACATTTTAAAAGTAGACTACAAAAAAGTAATCATTTACTTACATCTCAATCTCTATTAAAACGCCACCGCTGTTTGGAGTTTCGGAACGGTTGGTTTTAGGACCAAGCAGATCATCGCTCTGAGTGAAGCTACCACCCTGTGCGCCTTTATCTCAGAGAGCAGAGACAGTGCCAGACAGTTTGCTTAACCAGACAGCCGTTTAGGCAAGGCGCCTATTGTTTTGAATGTGATGTTGGCATTTGAACTCAGCCTCATAAACTTCGCAGCCAGCTGTTTTATTTATCGGTAACTTTCAGATTGATGTAAAAATGTATATAATTACTGGTGCCTTTACAGAAATAAATTAAATCATTCAAAATACTACACCAGAGAGCATGATTTCTCCACAGAGGATCATTTGCTTATTTGTGGATTGTTTCAAGTGTGCAATTTTAGCAGCATGCCTGACAAATAGCCTACTGTACCAATTAACTGACAGTTGAGTTACAGCTCTCAGTGAAAATCAGTTATATAGCTCTGGCCTATCACAATATTTCTTTAGAAAGCAAATGGTTATTTGTGTAAATACAAAACAAAGCACAGAAATAACTTTAATCTGTTTTTAAACTCTGACTTGAGCGAACAGTAGCCTATTTTATTCGCACCAGCGAGGACATGCCCATATCCCCGGTTAGTGCCCGCAGTGAGTGCGCGCATATTCACATTCTTCATCACTAGATCAGTACCAATGGGACGTTTTTTGAAGGACTGTATAATGTCCTCTTCCTGTCTAGATGGTGATCATATAGTACAATTTGTGTCTCGCCTTTTCGAGGCCTAGAATGGTTGCATTCAAGACAAGGTCGTTTTTACGGATCTGTTGGTCAGTATCAGCATAGTAAGCAACTAATTTGTGTATTTAAAAAAAAATATATTGCTTATGTCTCCAGTCATATAAAGTGTGGTAGAATTGCATGAAATGTTTCTAAAATGCCACATTTGTCCTATGCAAATAAAGGAGAAGACATTTCTCTCGTTAGGACTATACAGTGCATTCAGAAAGTATTCCGACCCCTTGCCTTTTTCCACATTTTGTTACGTTACAGCCTTATTCTAAAATAGATAAAAATAAAAACCATTCATCATCAATCTACACACAATACCTCATACTATGTGTAGATTGAATTTTTTGCAAATGTATAAAAAAATCAAAAACAGAAATACCTTATTTACATAAGTATTCAGACCCTTTGTTATGAGACTTGAAATTGAGCTCAGGTGCATCCTGTTTCCCATTTAAAATCGTTCAGATGTTTCTACAACTTGATTGGAGTCCACCTGTGGTGAATTGATTGGACATGATTTGGAAAGGCACACAGCTGTCTGTATAAGGTCCCATAGTTAACAGTTCATGTCAGAGCAAAAACCAAGCCATCAGGTCGAAGGAATTGTGTCAAGGCACAGATCTGGGGAATGGTACAAAAACATGTTTACAGCATTGAAGGTCCCCAAGAACACAGTTGCCTCCATCGTTCTTAAATGGAAGAAGTTTGGAACCACCAAGACTCTTCCTGGAGCTCTCCTCCCAGCCAAACTGAGAAATTGGGTTGAATGGCCTTGGTCAGGGAGGTCACCAAAAATGCGATGGGCACTCTGACAGAGCTCCAGAGTTCCTCAGTGGAGATGGGAGAACCTTCCAGAAGGACAACCAACTCTGCAGCATTCCACCAATCAGGTCTTTATGGTAGAGTGGCCAGACGGAAGCCATTCCTCAGTAAAAGGCACATGACAGCCTGCTTTGAGTTTGCCAAAAGACACTTAAAGGACTCTCAAACCATGAGAAACACGATTCCAGGAAACCTGGCGGCCATCGCTACGGTGAAGCATGGTGTTGGTAGCTTGCTCTGGGGATGTTTTTTTAGCGGCAGGGACTGGGAGACTAGTAAGGAAAAGAGGAGCTTGTAGCGTCATACCCAAGAAGACTCAAGGCTGTAATAGCTGCCAACAATCCTTTAATAAAGTACATAGTAAAGGGTCTAAATACTTATCTATATGTCATATTTCAGTTTTTATACATTTGCTGAATAATTTCATAAAACATGGTTTTGCTTTATCATTGTGGGGTATTTTGTTTAGAATGATGAGGGGAAAAAAAACTATTTAATCAATTTTAGAATAAGGCTGTAACGTAACAAAATGTGAAAAAAAGTCAAGGGGTCTGAATACTTTCCGAATGCACCGTATGTCACTTCGTGCTCAGGCGTGCATTGTTCAGAATGGTCTGTTTTGCTAACAGTGATACAGTTGTATTATTACACTAAAATATGACTATGCAATCCACTCATCACATTAGGTTTAGTAGCCTATCTTCCTTTCTTACATTAGTCTGCAAATGAGATGTTAGATGCATGCAATCCTTTATTATAAAGATGCAATTTGATGGTGCAAAAATAGGTTCCCCAAACTTAACTCATGAGATGCCTATGGATGTCCAGGCAGGTCACCCATGACACAAGTCAGTGTTAGATGTCTATCCATGTCCGAGGACTTCGGGAAATGAAGTAGAAACTGACCACTAGGGGCAACAGTGAGCGCTGTTACCCTCAAGTAGGTTTCTATTTCTGGTGCTAAAGGTCTGCCTCTGGTGCTGAAGGTTGCATGTTAGAATCCATCGATAGAAAGTTGTTTTTGAGATTTTTGTTTTTGGCCTATCCCAAACCTTAACCATTCGGAGTTAATGACTTACCTTAAGATATCGGAGTTAGTGCATAAACTTAACCCTAACCGTAAAAATATTCCATTTGACATGAAGACGTACCATATCCATGACATTACCCTGAAGAAGGGTCAGTGATGCCGAAACGTTGGAAGTTTACCCAATAAATTACTGAGAGCTTGTATATATATTGAGTGACTCTATTCATTTTTATATTAACTGTGTTAGTCTGAAATAATATAATTTCCCAATTGTATTTTAGCATAGAATATAGCTCAGTACTTGTATTATTTATATTTATATATTTTTTGCTATTCTTTATCAAGGGTGGCAATAATTATGGATCTGACTATATGTGTTGATCTAGCTATGTGTTACGGTTTTCTAGGTGTGAAGGAGAGTCGGACCAAAATGTGGCGTGTAGATTACGATCCATGTTTAATAAACAACACACTAAACACAAAGAACGTAACGAAAACCGAAATACTTCGACCAGGGCGTGACAGAACCCCCCCCCCCCAAGGTGCGGACTCCCGGACGCACACCAAAAACCATAGGGGAGGGTCCGGGTGGGCGTCTGTCCATGGTGGCGGCTCCGGCGCGGGACATGGACCCCACTCTAAGTCTTAGTCCCTCCTCCTCGCGTCCTTAGATAGTCCACCCTCGCCGCCGACCATGGCCTAGTAGTCCTCACCCAGAACCCCACTGGACTGAGGGGCAGCTCGGCACTGAGGGGCAGCTCGGCACTGAGGGGCAGCTCGGCACTGAGAGGAAGCTCGGCACTGAGAGGAAGCTCAGGCAGGTAGTTGAATCTGGCAGATCCTGGCTGGCTGGCGGTTCTGGCAGATCCTGTCTGACTGGCGGCTCTGGAAGAGTCTGGCTGACTGGCAGATCTGGAAGAGTCTGGCTGACTGGCGGATCTGGAAGAGTCTGGCTGAGTGGCTTATCTGGAAGAGTCTGGCTAACTGGCGGATCCTGGCAGACTGACGGATCTGGCTGCTCCATGCTGACTGGCAGCTCTGGCTGCTCCATGCGGACTGGCGGCTCTGGCTGCTCCATGCTGACTGGTGGCTCTGGCTGCTCCATGCTGACTGGCGGCTCTGGCTGCTCCATACTGACTGACGGCTCTGGCTGCTCCATGCAGACTGGCAGCTCTGGCGGCTTCTTGCAGACTGGCAGCTCTGGCGGCTTCTTGCAGACTGGCAGCTCTGGCGGCTTCTTGCAGACTGGCAGCTCTGGCAGCTCCTTGCAGACTGGCAGCTCCTTGCAGACTGTCAGCTCTAGCTGCTCCATGCAGACTGGCAGCTCTGGCTACGCTGAACAGGCAGGAGACTCCAGCAGCGCTGTAGAGGAGGAAGGCTCTGGCAGCGCTAAACAGGCGGGAGACTCCGGCAGCGCTGTAGAGGAGGAAGGCTCTGGCAGCGCTAAACAGGCGGGAGACTCCGGCAGCGCAGGAGAGGAGGAAGGCTCTGGCAGCGCTGGAGAGGCGAGGCGCACTGTAGACCTGATGCGTGGTGCTGGTACTGGGCCGAGGACACGCACAGGAAGCCTGGTGCGGGGAGCTGCCACCGGAGGGCTGGTGTATGGAGGTGGCACAGGATGGGCTAGACCGTGAAGGCGTACTGGAGATCTTGAGAGCAGGGCTGGCACAGGACGTGCAAGGCTAGGGAGGTGCACAGGAGGCCTGGTGCGTGAGGCTGGCACAATCTTCACCAGCCGACTAACACGCACCTCAGTACGAGTATGAAGCGCTGACCCAGGTGCCATCAAAGCCCCGACATGCTCCGTCTTGCGAATTCCATGCTTAAAGCACCAACACAGCAACTCCCTCTTAACTCTCTCCTCCAATTTCCCCATTAATTCCTTCACAGTCTCTGCTTCGCTCACCTCCAACACCGGCTCTGGTTCTGGTCTCCTCCTTGGCTCCTCACGATAAACAGGGAGAGTTGGCTCAGGTCTGACTCCTGACTCTGCCACACTCTCCCTGAGTCCCCCCCAATAAATTTTTGGGGCTGACTCTCAGGCTTCCTTCCACGCCGCCGTGCTGCCTCCTCATTCCAGCGCCTCTCCGCTTTCGCCGCCTCCAGTTCTTCCTTGGAGCGGCGATATTCTCCAGGCTTTGCCAGGGTCCTTCTCCGTCTAGGATTTCCTCCCAAGTCCAGAAATCCTTATTTCGTATCTCCTGCTGCTGCTGCCTGTTGTCACGCCGCTTGGTCCTGTTGTGTGGGTGATTCTGTTACGGTTTTCTAGGTGTGAAGGAGTCGGACCAAAATGCGGCTTGTAGATTACGATCCATGTTTAATAAACAACACACTAAACACAAAGAACGTAACGAAAACCGAAACAGCCTAATACTGGTGCAAACTAATACACACAGACATAAGTACAAAAAGGACACTAAGGACATAAGGACAATCACCCACGAAACACTCAAAGAATATGGCTGCCTAAATATGGTTCCCAATCAGAGATAACGATAAACACCTGCCTCTGATTGAGAACCACTTCAGACAGCCATAGACTTATCTAGAACACCCCACTAAGCTACAATCCCAATACAAAACACACCACATACAAAAAACCCATGCCACACCCTGGCCTGACCAAATAAATGAAGAAAAACACAAAATACTTCGACCAGGGCGTGACACTATGCATGTTTTTTTTCAATTTGTACTCTTTCCAGAATAGAACTAATATACATTCCAAATTATTTAAAACAGGTGGTTTAGGTTCAATGGAGGCCATTTAATTATTGCCCACTTCTGAATAACAAAAGCTGCGACTGATTGGCAGTTAATAATTCTGTAATGTATCCCCAAATTTTATATGCTCAAAATAAGTGTTCATTCAGAATACGGTATTACCATTCCCCATCTGGGTTATTCATGCGTTCAACATTCTAATACGATCAGCAGATCTGGCATCTACAGGATCGGTGCGTCCCCCGCGGGATGGTTGAGCTAAAGTAGGCTAATGCGATTAGCAAGAGGTTGTAAGTCACAAGAACATTTCCCAGGACATTGACAATATCTGATATTGGCAAAAATCTTAAATTCTTGTTCATCTAACTGCACTGTCCAATTTACAGTAACTATTACGGTGAAATAATACCATGCTATTGTTTGAGGAGAGCGCACAGTTATGAACTTGAACATGTATTAATAAACCAATTAGGCACATTTGGGCAGTCTTGATACAACATTTTGAGCAGAAATGCAATGGTTCATTGGCTCAGTCTAAAACATTGCACATACACTGCTGCCATCCAGTGGCCAAAATCTAAATTGCGCCTGGGCTGGAATAATATATTATGGCCTTTCTCTTGCATTTCAGAGATTAAAAAAAATGCAAAAAGCATGTTTTTTCTTTGTATCAACTTTTACCAGATCTAATGTGTTATATTCACCTACATTCATTTCATGGTTCCACAAACTTTAAAGTGTTCCCTTTCAAATGGTATATTTGAAAGCTTTCAATTACATATATTGTTTGATTTAGCCTACCAGCAGTGCAAGATGGATGGGTTTACACCTTTGCAATTACTCTAATAGTTCCACTGCACCAGACAAGCTCAATTAAGCCCAACAATTTGATTTCAAATAGTATTTAAATCCAGGGTTACTGACTATCTCAAAATGGATGTCCCTCAGAATGGATGCAATACAGTACAGTATGTTTCTGACCAATACTTTCATGAGGCTAATACAGATGTGGGGTCTTAATTCGATCACCCTGTTACAGGAGAACTTTTCTGGAATGCAGGAAATGTAAAACTTGTTATTTATATAAGTTTTGAAATTTAGAAAAAATGTTGCCTAACGAAAAATGCATCAACTCCTACAAAAATTTCAATTAATCTACACAATAAGATTATATTTCTGCTGTTTCGAAAACTGGCTCAAATTAAGATCCTATATCATAACCTACACAATAATGTTATATTTCTGCTGTAGAAAACTGGCTCATATTAAGATCCTACATCTGTACTTTAATATGGGTTTTACCCATAAACAGCAGCCTACAATGAACAGCAAGGTAGAAAATCATGTGCTAACCAACCTGGGGCAATCAATGACAATATGACTCTCATCAAAAAGTTCAGAGAACATATCAAATTCATTCCACTCATAGACAAAAAATGAAATGTTGACACAGCAATAGCTTAAACTCAGGGTTTCTCTGGTCCAATTAGATACAGTGGCTGGCAAAAAATATTTCCCCCTTTGGAATTTTTCCTATTCCAACTTTGAAGATGCAAAATATATTTATTGTGAAACGAAAAAGAAATAAGACAAAAAAACTGAAAACTTAAGCGTGCATAACTATTCACCAGCCCAAAGTCAATACTTTTTAGAGCCACCTTTTCAGCAATTACAGCTGCAAGTCTCTTGGGATATGTCTCAAAAAGCTTGGCACATCTAGCCACTGGGATTTTTGCCCATTCTTCAAGGCAAAACTGTTCCAGCTCCTTCAAGTTGAATGGGTTCCTGCTGGTGTACAGCAATCTTTAAGTCATACCACAGATTCTCAATTGGATTGAGGTCTGGGCTTTGACTAGGCCATTCCAAGACATTTAAATGTTTCCCCATAAACCACCCGAGTTTTGCTTCATCAGTATGCTTATGGTCATTGTCCTGCTGGAAGGTGAACCTCCATCCCAGTCTCAAACCTCTGGAAGACTGAAACAGGTTTCCCTCAATAATTTCCCTGTATTTAGTGCCATCCATCATTCCTTCAATTCTGACCAGTTTCCCAGTCCCTGCCGATGAAAAACATTCCCCACAACATTATGCTGCCACCACCATGCTTCACTGTGGGGATGGTGTTCTTGGGGTGATGAAAGGTGTTGGGTTTGTGCCAGACATAGCTCAATTTTACTCTCATCTGCCAGGAGTAACTTCGTCCATATATTTGGGGAGTGTCCCACATGCCTTTTGGCGAACATCAAACGTGTTTGCTTATTTCTTTATTTAAGCAATGGCCACTCTTCCGTATAGCCCAGCTCTGTGGAGTATACGGCTTAAAGTGGTCCTATGGACACATACTCCAATCTCCACTGTGGAGCTTTGCAGCTCCTTTAGGGTTATATTTGGTCTCTTTGTTGCCTCTTTGATTAATGCCCTCGTAGCATGGTCCATGAGTTTTTGGTGAGCGGCCCTCTCTTGGCAGGTTTGTTGTAGTGCCATATTCTTTCTATTTTTTAATAATGGATTTAATGGTGCTCTGTGGGATGTTCAAAGTTTCTGATATTTTTCTACAACCCAATCCTGATCTGTACATTCCACAACTTTGTCCCTGACCTGTTTGGAGAGCTCCTTGGTCTTCAAGGTGCCGCTTGCTTGGTGGTGCCCCTTGCTTAGTGGTGTTGAATAATATGGCGCCTTTCAGAACAGGTGTATATATATACTGAGATCATTTGACAGATCATGTGACACTTGGATTGCACACAGGTGGGCTTTATTTAAATAATTATGTTACTTCTGAAGGTAATTTAGGGGCTTCATAGCAAAGGGGGTGAATACATACTGTATGCACACACCACTTTTCCTTTTTTTGTTTTTTAAATATTTTTTGAAACAAGTTTTTAAAAATATTTCACTTCACCAATTTGGACTATTTGGTGTATGTGCATTACATGGAATCCAAATAAAAATATATTTAAATTACAGGTTGTTAAATTAAAAGTATTCACGCCAAGGGAGTGAATACTTTTGCAAGGCACTGTGGCATTTTAATGTGTACCTCCACACATTAGTACACACTCAACATAGCCTGGAAACATATAGGGTTGTTTTTGGAAATGCAGATACAGGCACCCACAGGCAGCTTTTGTAATGACTATGCATTATTAAAAACTGATAAGGAGATGAAAAAAGATTATCCCTTTAAAACTATCAGTCCCGAGACTCCAGCAGAAATCAGGTTATCAGTTATCTGACTTTTCTTCATATGCATGTCCAGCACTTATATTTAGACTTATAATGACATGTTTTACCATTGTTTTCAGGACAAGTACAACACAAAGCAATTTTACACAGATGGTTGCATTCATACATGTTAGTACTATTGCCAAATGTAAAAAATAATAATAAAAAAAAATAGAAATGAATTGATATAATTGCTTTATGTACATCAATTGTTTTCTCAGTGGGAAATTAATATCCAACAAGTCAATGACAACTGTGTGGAGTTTGTAGTTTGTGACAGCAGCTATGTGAGTTTATTATAGTATTTTAGACACTATGTCCTGGGATTTCCTATGATCTTCTATGTAGAAGACCTCCTTACCTTCTAACAACTCTTGTGTAGTTTGTGAGCTTCAGAGCAAAACATGTTACATGTGCGTGAGAGTCAGCTTTTCATAGATAGCTTTTATGTAATAGTTTTTAGCTTAAACCATTCAGACTCTACAAAGGTTTTTGTAAAAAGACCCGGCCCAGGACCCCTTCGGTATCCACCGTTGTCTCTTAAACACCGTTTTAGCTCATTCAGACTCTACGGTATCCACCGTTGTCTCTTAAACACCGTTTTAGCTCAGCCCTCGTTAATCAGGTAATAGATTCATCCAATGGTCCATCCCATAAGTCTGTAGCTCAAACACACAATATTTAAAAGGGGTTAGAAGTCCAAAGAGCGCCGGCGTTACGGTGGGACTCATTGGGTTAATGCCAACAATGAACAGTTTATTTATACATTATCAACATTTGTTTAAGGGTGTTTTACATTGTAGTGAATACCAAGAGTTTAAATTCTCTCTCTCTCTCTCTCTCTCTCCACCCTTTTTCTTTCTGCCCCCCCCCTCTCTCTGTCCCTTCTCTCTCCACCCCCTACTTCTCTTTCTTTCTGCCCCCCCTATCTCTGTCCCTTCTCTCTCCACCCCCTTCTCCTCTTTCTTTCTGCCCCCCCTCTCTGTCCCTTCTCTCTCCACCCCCTACTCCTCTTTCTTTCTGCCCCACCCCTCTCTCTCTGTCCCTCCTCTCTCCCCCTCTCTTCCCTTGCCCTCTATTTCCATCACACACTTTCTGTCTCTTCCCCTCTCTTTCACTTTCGAAAGGTATTTTTCCGGTGCCTTCAGTGATGGGATATTAGCTATTTGATCTTAATCCGAGAAGCGTTGATAACTTCAAACGCCCCTTATTTGAATTAGCGAGGCTACGATGACAGAGAACAAAAGCAGGAGAGGCGACTAAACAGGCTATTTGCACATGTCTTTGCACCGTGCAGTCTAGAGTAATTATCTATCTCTCCGGGAGTCAAACGCTGAACACTATAATGGCAACATTGTGCTACAAATGTGACCATCTTTTAGATATGAATCATTATTCTTCCCTTTCCCTCATCTGTCTTTGAGTAATTGATGGTTGGTGGTACAGGGTCCATCACAGACATCAGAGACTGAGCTAGATAAAGGCTGTGTACGTCTTTACCACCCGGCACCAGTGCATGTCATTATGACTTCAGCATGTAAACATTAGTTTCAATGTCTTTTGTGCCTCAGGCAGCAGTACTGAAAATTATTATAATTTATTTAAAAAATATTGATGGAGACTAACTTTTATTTTTTATTGTTCTTTAATTACTCAGGGAAAACTGTAACGATCGTCATTGGAATGAGACCAAAGCGCAGCGTGGAAATTGTTCATATTTAATATGCACAAAAAACACTCAAACAAAATGATAAACGGAGGAAACGAAAGCGCACAGTTCTGTCAGGGAAACAACCTAAATAGAAAACTTAATCATCCACCACTAAAATGGGGAAAACAGGCTACCTAAGTATGATTCTCAATCAGAGACAACGAACGACACCTGCCTCTGATTGAGAACCATACTAGGCCAAACACATAAACAAAGAACATAGACTACCCACCCCAACTCACGCCCTGAGCAACCTAAAACAAAGACATAACAAAGGAACTAAGGTCAGAATGTGACAAAAACCATGGTCTCATTCCCAACAATAAAACAACCTATACAATCTAAAACAAAACAGCAATTAATACAAAACACACAGTTTATGAAAAACAGTTACAGTCCTCAGCTACTAGGTCCTCAATTTATAAATATATTTTTTTATCTTTATTTAACTAGGCAAGTCAGTGAAGAAAAAAACTCTTATTTTCAATGACAGCCTAAGAACAGTGGGTTAACTGCCTTGTTCAGGGGCAGAACTACAGATTTGTACCTTGTTAGCTAAGGGATCTGATCTTCCAACCTTTTGGTTACTAGTCCAACACTCTAAACACTAGGCTACCTGCCGCCCCAATTAACAATCTAACATTCAAAATACAGAATCATGTCTATCATTAACCTGAACATATAGTCCCAGTAGCTGGAACTAGATCATTATAACATACTGTACACACCAAATATCTGCTGACAGAAACTACTGTACATGATTGACACCTAATCTGATGGAAGATGTGCAATTGAGGAGGTGTCATCTCTTTTTCCAGCGTGCAGAGAAATAATGGACCAGGTATTTTCTCCCATTGCCAAGTCCAAATTAAGGGCCCAGTAAGGCAGATGAAGGGAGATAGAGATATGTTAATAGAAAAAGAGGACGGAAGGTCAGAGAGGAGAACGAGGGAACCTAATTGGCTGAGGTTCCCATGTAGCCCACCACATCCCACCTCGAACACGCTTTGGTGGGGAGTCTTTTGTTCTGGGTAAAATCCCACATAATTCCATGTACATGTGAAATGAAAGCGTGGGCTTAGCTAGGTTGTATCATCCACCGCTGTACCACCATTAAAGACTCACTGCCTCATGATCTTTTGCATGGACTTTCCCTTTGAACATGGAAATCGAACGCGAGTTGGATACTGTGTTTCCTCCTTTTAAATGGTACACATTGTCTAAGACCAAAGGAGGGAAGTAATGAGTGTAGCTTGCTATGTACCTTCCTTTGACTCCCTTTGCAACAAGGAAACCATGGGTGTGGTTTAATGTCTCCTTTTAAGCGGTACACATTTTCTAAGACTAAATGAAGCAATTGTATCTAGCTACCATCTACTCGTTTTCTTTAGAAATGTTGAATGGTACACATTTTCCTACACTCTAGGAAGTAATTGTTGTAGTTAGAGTTTGCCAAAATCATGTGTAAAGATGGCTGTGCCTCATTTTGAATGGTACACATGTTCTGAGTCTAAGGGGGGAATTGTTGTTGCTAACTAGCATAGGCCTTTAGAAAGGTACAAATGTTCTTACACCCTATGAAGGAATTGTTATAGCTAGCGTTAGGCACCATACCCATTAACTGGCAGTGGAATGTAGAATGAGGGTTGGCCAGCTAATCTGTAGTTGTTTTAGCTTCCTCGTTCATTAAAAATGAAAACCTGCTTAGCGTAGCAGCAGGCCAAATTGCCTGAAACAGTTTTTTTCTACAGTGCTTTGGATTAAGTAATTACGATCAATTATCATGCCTCATCATACCTTTTTTACTTTGAGCATGTATCCCCTAAATAGACTGACGTCAAGTTGGTGAGCTGCCGGAGAACAAAGGTTAGAGAAAAGTTATTCATCTTGTTTTGACAACCAGAGAAGTAGCTGTCAGTTTTGACGGCAGACGGTCAAAACTCAGACTGAAAGAGGCTCAAGTCAACAGGTCTTGGTTTGCACAGCTCAACAACAAAAAAAACGTGCTTCTGTCAATTCCATCATAGAATAGCTTTCTTAATTAAATTAATACCATAACTTATTTTGAAGCATTATTCAATACATTTCATGCAAATATACAAAAATACCTGTCATCTAACTTATTGTATCGATCCATATGCCTATAAAAGCCAAGTTAGAATTCACAACAATTGGGCTGACACTATTGGGGTGATATTTAGAGTGTTTGCCTTTCATGCTAGTGACCCAGGTTCACTTGCCTGTTCGCTACAATATTTGAGGTTTATTGTTTTGTTGTCACTGTAAAACGACATGAACCACGCAATGAAGTCAGCTTTCATGTGTTGGAGTTTAGTTCATATTTTTACTAATTCCCAACCCAACCAACGTCTTCATATCATTCAATGCCTTCAAGTTTTATCACACAGTTGATTCACACCGACATCCACAGAAGCCAAGACAATATTGTCTGCAGTGACATATGTCTTTGCATGTTAATTGTATCGGATGTATGTGTTTTTCAGTTCCCTCCATTGCTACCGAGGTGGCCGCTATAGCCCTCACCACGTCTACACAGGCATCAGAGGGATGCATTATTGCCTTGTGTCTCTGGGGCTAACGCAATCTATATCACATTGGCTATGCTAACTGATAATCATCAGCCGTGTCATCCAAACTTTGTAATTAAAAGGCCTAACTTCATTTTACTAGTTGTCATTGTACAAGAGCAGCTAATGCCCAATACTCTTAAATAGCTACATCTCTTTGCATTTCCCTTTTTAGTTTTTCCCAAATCAGTCCCTCCAGGGTTCTGCGATCGCATAATTCAATGCGAGAGCTCGCATTTTTGACCAATCACCACACTTTTAACGCATAAATGGGTCCAATCAAAAGCGAGTTCGTAATTTTGACCAATTACTGCACTGTTACCATGAAAAATGGCCCAATCCAACCACACGTCAATAAAGTTTTTCCCCCTGGCTGTCAGTGTATTCCCATGCGAAGATGATGTGTGTTTGTTGATGGCTGACAGGCAGTACAATGAACAGAAATCAATCTCATTGCCAACAAAAAATAACAGCTAAAGACCGTGCAAAACAATGAACAAATATTTTTGGAAACGAGAGAATGTTGACAATCAACAGTCATTTCAGTTCAGCAAAGCATATGAGAATGTCAGAACAGTTCCCACAGCAGAGGCAGATCACCCTAACTTGGAAGTGGTAGCAGGGAAGACTGTGGCAAGTGCTGAAAGAATCAAGGTGAGTGGCGTTTTTACTCAAGCTTTTACTCCGCTAACCTTGGCTTTAGTAGGGTGGTCGGCACTCTGCTCTCCCCAGTCTGTCTATGGAGGGCGCTGCTCAAAGCGCTGAGTGCACAATCTTTCTGGATTATTTAGAAATGGTAATACTGTTTTCAAAGTGCATATCAACCATAATACTCTATTTTGACGTTTTCTGTTCTCTCCATTACGACCCTTTCAGAAAAAAATCACAATCTCAGGTATTTTGAAGACAATTTATGTGAAAGAATTATCGATCCTCAAATTGAAAGTGATTGATCAGCTTTGAACCTATTTTTTTTGTGTGAGTGGGAATGGGAGGTGCCTCTCGTGTTGATAGCAAGACCCAAGTCTGCTGGAGAGGAGAGGTGTGTGTGAGTGAATGTGTGAGTGGATTATGACAGAGCTGTTTGTTCAGGAAAATAAACTAAATTGAGCACGTTAGATGTTAACTGTTTTTGTATTATGTATTCTGCTTAAAATCGTCCTAAAACTGAGCACATGTGACTTTTTATTGCTTTACATGAAATTAACGTGAAAAAAACCCCCAGATGTAACGCAGAATTTCAGAAAAGCTGCAGCTAAATGAAGCATTTTTGGCTGCAGAAATCACCCCCCAAAAAAGCAAAATCCCGGAGGGATTGCTACAGTAAATGGACAGTTCTCAGGGAGTGGAATCAGGTGGTAAACAACATTTTAAACCCACCTTGAACCCCATTGGACAGTCACTCTTAAGTAGCTGCATCTCTCTCGTTTTAACTATTCATAAATCGCCAGATCTGAAAGGAGTGGAATCGTGAAGTAAACATTGAATGTTTTAAATCCTCATTGTCCTCAATTGGACAGTAACGGGAGGAGTTTTCACCAACTTTGATTCACCAGTCGAAACTAAAGTCAGTATAGAAAACAGAAGTGATGATCAAAGGAGATCATGTATTAGTAATTAACATAAGCCTGTTAGACTGCAGTATTTTGGATACAAAGAAGTCCAGATTGATTACCTGTTGGAATACTAAACAACAGACAAGATGAAGTTGTTTTTTGTAGGAATTAATAATTGTAAAACTGTGTTTCTTTGTTCTCAAATGAATATGATCAATGCGGCACCCTGGAGTTTATGCCAAATAGGAATGACAGTGAGTCAGTCAAGCATTTGAGTGAGTGACACTGAGCTGGTAGGGGGTTTGTTTGAACAGAATCCATCACTATAGTTATTCTACACTGTTAAAATTACACCATGGATGGTTGTGTGGAAGAGTTTAACAGTTTCATGTGAAATACAATACAATACAACTTTGTTCTCCATATGTTACAGTGAACAACGGAAATCCTCTGCTCTGTTCTCAACCCTCCATCCCCAGACACACACATACAGTTGAGACGAGCACACCGTCAAGCTGCACTGCCCCTGGATGAAGAGCATATTGTGGGGCTAAGGGCCTCTCTCAAGGGCCCAACTGTAGGGTAATGTCTTGAGGATGTAAACCCAGCAGAACTCCAGATACCAGATCAATTCCAGCCTTCTTCCAGCGCTCAGCCCCAGAATCGAACCTGCCACCTCTCGGCTAAAGGTCTCTGGGCTAACTACCTCCCTATTGGTCTGTATATACAGCCTGGTCTTGTAGACTAGACGTAACGTGGTAAACGTTTATCCAAAACATTCAAATGAGAATGATATGTTAATTTAGGTATGGTTACATAAAACTGAATGAGGGTGATGGGTCAGGGTGGATGGGTGGATGGGTAGACATATAATGTAAATATCTAGCAACCCAAAGGTTACATGTTCAAATCTCATCACAGACATTTTATCTACTTAGCAACTCTACAACAACTTACTATATTTTAGCTACTTTTCAACTACTTAGCATGTTTGCTAACCCTTCTCCTAATGCTAGCCTTAACCCTTTAACTTAACTCCTTACCCTAACCTTAACCCTAACTCCTGACCCTTAGCCTAGCTTAATGTAAGCCAACTAGCCATTAGCTGACATTAGGAAATCCTACATATTGTAATTCATAACATATTATACAAAATGTATGATGGACATCCACAAATGAATACATATCAAACAAAATGGAGAGAGACAGACTTACATTTTCTACTTTATGTCTATTGCTGAGTCCAGGTTGGTATATAATGAAGTGCCAATCTACACAATTGAATAACTTCAGTAATATCACTACTTTGTATGATTTGATTCTGTAGCTATTATTAATCATTCAGTAAACACTTGTATTATACCTATTACAATGTGTGTATAATGTGATAAATGTATCCCTGCAATCCTCTGTCAGACCAAACTATAGTTCTACAGCAGATACATTAATTCTACATAATTCATACCAGAAACAATATGACAGCAACTGATTCATTGGCGGCAAACTGCCTCTGTAGGACAACAACAGCATGTTTACCAACAAGCCCGACTCTATCAAATCAACAAGAGCTTCAACACGTTCTTTTGTGACTACCTCACAAAGCTGTGGCACATAAAAGAAAGAAAAATAAAATATTTGGAGTCCCGTCCTCCTACACAGCTGGTGATGAATGGGAGCAAGGTAGCTAAAGCTGAGGTCATCAATCATAGACTAGACTATTAATTAATGTTGTCGGAGGTAAGCCAGCAAAGACCTGTTCCACATCAGCAGAAAAAAGGAAAGTTATTCCAAGACCAACCTTATTTTAGATGCAGTTCTTAGAATGAAATGCAGGTATTTTTTATTGAACTTTTTTTTAGCCAGGCAAGTAGGTTAAGAACAAAATCTTAAATACAATGACGGCCTTACCCCGGCCAAACCCTAAACGAACGACGCTTGGCCAATTGTGCGCAGCCCTAAGGGACTCCCAATCATGGATGGTTATGATGCAGTCTGGAAATGAGCCAGGGTCTGTAGTGGCGCCTCTTGCACTGAGATGCAGTTCCTTAGACCACTGCGCCTCTCAGGAGCCCCAAAAAGGTCTAACAGATACAGACACTCACACACCCTACACCGCGCACACACACACACTCACACACAACCTTGCATTTACTCATGTCAATTTGGAATTGAGCTAAATGCTAAGGCAATCCAGCTTGTACTGTACTAGCCCTAGCCATAACCTCAGCATTATCAGGCTTGGGATGTGACTCACAGTATTTATTACGTTACGATGTGATTCATGCCACTGGTCATTTATTATGCTACTGTAAATCATCCCTGAGGAATATCCTGGAAATAAACAAGTGTGCCATTATTGTCACCGCAATGTGATTCCACATTCATAAGGCAGCGCCGCTGCTGGGATAAACCTATATCCTGTCAAAGAGAATGTCACACCATAGAACATGGATGGCACATAGTAAGTTGACTATACACAGAGCCCATGTGTCACGCACTGATCTTAGTATTCTTTGTTTTCTTTTTTTGTTTTGGTTAGGTCAGGGTGTGACATGGGTGATGTATGTGTTTTTGTACTGTCTAGGGGCTTTGTAGGTTTATGGGGTCGTTTACTATCTAGGTGTGTATGTATGTCTATGGTTGCCTAGATTGGTTCTCAATTAGAGGCAGCTGTTTATCATTGTCTCTAATTGGATTTAGGCAGCCATCTTCTTTGGGTATTTTGTGGGTTATTATCTATGTCTCGGTGCCTGTGTATGCACATTTAGATTATAGTGTCACGTTCATTTTGTATTAGTTTGTTTACTGTCTGTCTTTATTGAAAACAACATGTATTCATATCACGCTGCGCCTTGGTCTCCTCAATACAACGAACTTGACACCATGAGACTACTATTAGGCTGTTTAGTTTTTTTTGTGGGGTTATTCAGTCCACAGGTTTAAAGGAAATGTAATTCAATGTTTAATGCCACAGCCTTGGATGAACAAAGTTACCATGTTTGCATCCTCTGCATTTAACCCTTATGCCTGATAAGGATTTCCATTTACTTTAAATGATAAATGTGTACAGAAAGTTCTAAATGCCAAAAGATAATTTGGTGTCATATAAATACAAAAATGTAATATAGTTTGAAGGCAACAAAACAGTCCACCATTGTGGTTTGATGAACAACAATGAGAAAAGTATCCTCTTACACGACTTAAGTGATTCACATTTTCAAACAATCCATTTAGATTTTCCAACGAGGCTATACATTTTGGTGATGTTGTTTTTCTGGACTAAGTAGCCTCGTTTCACTGCCAAAAATAAAATCCAACAATCTAGTGATCAATGAAATAACAACACAACATCAAATACAGGTAGCCTAGTCAAAAAATGTACATCCAACCACATTAACACATTAATTTGAAAAATAAGCTACGGAAGTTTTTTCTGCAAGAATTAAGATGACTTTTGAGTAGTAAGATATAAAAGCAACAGAAACCATTAATAAGAAGGGGCTAGAAGTGTCTTAGCTACCGATTGGCTAGGACAGGCAAGCCCCATACTATTGTGGAGGACCTAATTATTCCTGCTGCCGTGGATATGGCTGGGACAATGCTGGGGGAAAAGGCCAAAAAAACATACAGACAATTCCTTCATCAAACAACACTGTTTCACAACTCATCAGTGACATGGCAGGAGATTTTTGAAACAATTACTGCTTCGCATACAAGCCAGTGAATTCTATGCGTTACAGCTGGATGAGTTAACAGACGTGGTGGGCCAGGCAGAGCTCGTGGTATATGTCTGTTACGTTTATGTGGGATCAATTACGGAAGACATCCTCGTCCGCAAACCACCGGAAACCAGGACAACAGGAGAGGATATTGTTAAAGTACTGGACAGCTTTGTGACATCATATGGACTTTGGTGGTTTTGCGCAAAAGACATGACAGGAAGACATAGTGGAGTGGTATCACGCGTGCAAGCAATATAGAGCAAAATGATTGATTATTATTATATTATCATTTGTGCACTGGCCCTATAAGGGCTTCCCAAGAACAGGTTGTGACAAAAAATCACACTTATTCCTATGTTTAATTAATGTATCCTATAGTGTGTTTTTTATTTTACCTTTATTTTACTAGGCAAGTCAGTTAAGAACAAATTCTTATTTTCAACGACGGCCTAGGAACAGTGGGTTAACTGCCTGTTCAGGGGCAGAACGCCAGATTTGTACCTTGTCAGCTCAGGGATTTGTACTTGCAACCTTTCAGTTACTAGTCCAACGCTCTAACCACTAGGCTACCCTGCCGCCCGTGTCTGTGGCAGGCTTACAATGATGGCAAAAAACAACATTTGAGAGTACTCTAACCCTGGTGCAAGAGGGGGTACGCAGCTGGAGGTTGAATATTTGAAGGGGTATAGGACTATAACAGGTTTTGAAGCCTCTGCTCTAACAGATTGGTCTCTTTAAGATCCACACATAAAGTCAGAATTAAAAGGGCACCTGACCTGCTGCCAAGAACACAGGGATCAATGATGAACACAGGGGTCAACTGCCAGTGTTGTGACAGAAAGTCTAATAAAAGAGATCTATCTATCACATAGTAAAGGTTAAAAACCGTGGAGGTGTTTTCGCTCAGTCTAGCATCAATAACAAAATGGTGGCACCTTCTTCAGAAGAAATGATAGCGATATTTCATTGATTTAAGTGAAAGTTAACCCTCAAAGCGACAACATGCTTAAAGGAGACAAAGGTGTTCAGTTTTTACCCTAGGAGAAAGTCTGTCAACCAGTACCACTTAATAAAAATAAAAATTGTAAAAAAAAAAAATATATATTAAAATGTTCATTTTTTAAATATAGGTTTTTACATGTTTTTAACATGTATTTTGATCAACTTAATCCATAGCCACTAGTTATGAACATGTCTGCTACTCATTCAAAGTGTTGCGTTTCTGTGATACGCAGAGGCTGAGAAATTGACAGAAATGTAGCTAACCTGACATATCTGGTTGTATCTAAAATTGTCACCAATATAGGCGATATGAGTGCCGGTGCTAAATATGTCCTTAAATGATTCAGTATTTTGGGGTTTTGTTATAGTGGCTGCCACGGACTCCAGGGGCCCAATCTGCTGTGACTCCATCTTTGTGAAATGTGGTGCTTTTATCACAAAGTGTACTATTGGGTCAACATTTTCAGCCATGCACCACTAGTATACAAAAGACAGACAATTTTTCAGTCCCCCATATTAACACAGAATCATGGTAGTTTGTGTGTTTTTTTTGTAACTAGCTGCTTAACAAAGTCCTCGGAATAATGACAAATTTGACCTTTTGGGGGACTGTTAGGTTTAACAACGAGGGATTGATGAAAATCGGATTAGTTGAACGAGGTATTCATGCTGGGCAAGAAGAAAAATGTGTATCGCTGAGTCCCTAGAACCATGGACTGAAGTAACCCTCGATGACGCTGCGATTTCCTGGCCCATATGCTTTCATCAATGTAAGCCATCTCTCGGGAGTAGACAACAGCACCTAAACAAAAGATCCACTCATCTCCATAGTATTTCACACATTACTCATCAATAATCACTACATTCCCCCTGATGGATTTAGAAAAGATCCATCACTCCTCCCAACCAGGAGTCAGCATTGCGTCAGACATCAAGAGAGCAAATTATCAGCTGTCACCATCTTTCCCCTGGCATTATAAATATGGTATTTATCGTGAAGCTGATCCGCCATGGAGGCTCCACTTCTAATATATTCCTCAGTTGACAGGAGGCAAAATGATGAATCTCTCCTTGGACCATTTATGACAAGGTACCAGACGAGGAACTTAAAGATGCAACACAAGAGTAAAGACTCATGTTTTATGCATGAGTTGACAAAACGGTGCACCAATTACTGAGCTGTATTTACTGCCACAGAGTTGCTACTCATCTCATTGATGGGATGGCAAGATAGATGGATGAGTGATCCAAAGGTTTTTAAATGTTAAGATGATACGGCATTCACAATTATGATACGTCAAGCACAAATGTGCAATTTTTACACAAGGTTGTGAGTACAAATATATCTCTGAAGATATAAGATATACTCAACTTGCATTAAGAATATGCAAGTTGAACTTTACTACCCACATTAGTGGAGTAAGGCAGATGTGAGATTGTACAATAGACACTGACAGTGACAGGGTTCTCAGCTTGTCATGATTCTACTTCTTGAGCTATTGCTACAGTAGCTCTTGCTATCTGCAATTTCTGTTGTTTTTCCTATTCCTTAATTATTCAGATAATGTCCATAACCAGTTTAAGAGGAGCCTCTGAAGTATTCAGGACTTGCCAATGACATTACTGGAGTATATGATTAGCACTAGTAGTAGGTCCTTACATTTTGAAGGCATGCATCACTCTAAAAATGTTATTTCTTTCTGATTGGCCAGAGTACCCAGAACTGACCAATTCTGGATCATTCATCTTGGAGCCGGCATCCACAACAGTTGAGAGAGTACATCCGGTGAATCCCCTCAATCAAAGTGTACAATCAAAGTGTCTGACCTTCCCAGGTAAATGTCTCTCTTTGGGGACAGAGAGGGCCTCGGGGTGGATGGGAAAGTGGATATCCCATGGAGAGGTACCTTTTACCCCCCTGACATCCTCACTTTTAGTTTTTTTGGTAGAGGTAGGGGGCGGGGCAGTGGGGTTCAATATGGGCGTCCCTTCTGTTAGGCCACACCCATAGGAAGTGTCAATAAATTATGTTGTCGAACAGATGCATGATGTTCTGGACATTTTTTCAAAACAGCTGAAAAAAGTACCCAATTGTCATACTTGAGTAGAAGTACATATCCCTTAATTGAAAATGACTCAAGTAAAAGTGAATGTCACCCAGTAAAAACCTACTTGAGTAAAAGTAAGAAAGTATTTGGTTTTGTTAGGTTCTAATTCTCAGAGTAAAAACTCAACGGACATTTATGAAAGCTTAACCAATTTTAACAGCTGAGAGATTTATCTCCTCAATGTAATATTTCCGACTGACACTGAGCAAATAGATTGTCGCTGAAACGGCCTGATGGGTCCTCCGCAGGACATTTTTAACCGTCCTTGTTATTCATCAGGGGCGGCAGTGTAGCCTAGTGGTTAGAGCATTGGACTAGTGACCGAAAGGTTGCAAGTTCAAATCCCCAAGGTACAAATCTGTCGTTCTGCCCCTGAACAGGCAGTTAACCCACTGTTCCTAGGCCATCATTGAAAATAAGAATTTGTTCTTAACTGACTTGCCTGATAAAATAAAATGCTCCAGACTATTCAAAGGGAGGGGACAGAGTTCTACTCCTCCTCCAGGCTACTTTACAAATGTTTGTTTTGATTGATCCCGTACAAAACAAAATGTTCTATATGTGTGACTGCCAGGGTTGTTTTTGTGTTAAAGTTGTGTATGTTGTTTACAATAGAACTTATATAAAAAAGCTGGTTGTGGTGTTGACCTGGATGATGTCTTGTGGTGACTGTTGTTTTACCTTTGGAACATTGTTACAGCCCTGTTTAATTTGCATTATGAGACCAACTATTCCCATGTAAATAATGCAATTACTTCAGATATTTACTGTGTAGCCAATATCCACACTCTCCAATATGCAGCAAGGGGTTGAGAATCAAAGAGAGAACTTAACAAGGTCATCTCAAGGTAAACCCATTCTCACAACAACAGCACACCCCAGACTCCCTTTTATGTTGTATTACCACTTAATTACCAGTCATCATTTGTTAGATTTTACAGGTGTACAGCAAACAATACTATCAAGCTATAAGGGGAATTTTATAAGGCCCTTTGTTTTTCTTATTTTCTCCTTCACCTTGAGCTCTGTGATCAGAGTCCGTGGCCCAACCCAAGGGAACTCATGGATTTAGTGTCTCAGTTTTAAAAATTGCTCTAATGTTTGAATTTGAAAGCCAAATGAATTACTCTGATTTAATTGTTGTGGACACAAACCCCCCTACTCCTCTTAATCACATTGTCGTGAAGGTTGTTGCCCTTTATACTGGGGCATACTGAATGCAGACACATGATGTTGATGTACAGAAAGGCAGAGAAAAAAGGAAATCCACATGAGATGTTATTTACATTGAAACATGAAATGTGGATGTGTTTGTAGACTATAACAGCTGGAGCGTGGTGGGAGACAATGCGTTATTGTCACCAGGAACGAGCTGTGACTTCTTATAGAGTCAATTACATTGCATCCCAGTTGACTATTTTAAAGATGCATGCTATTATTTCTTAGAATCATTGTGGAAATGGGGCTGAATTAGACTATTGTTTCCCACGTGTCAATGGAAATAAACCAATTCATTCTAATATTGTGGCATTGTTTTATCTACAATGATGCATGTGGTTAGAAGCTCTTGAATGGATACTCGGTGTGAATGTTTTCATGTGTGATTATGTATATCTAAAATGTGGATAGAAAACCAAGTCTCAAGTATAAGCCTTGATACTCCACACTCAACAGCTAGAAATGGCCTCAGTATAGCTACCCTGACTGCATGAATTACTGAATTAGGTAGTATGGTTGTGAGGAGATGCATGGTCTCTGTAGCCAATTTGCTGTAATTGCGGAGAGTAATTTATCATGTACAGGCTATAGGAAGAGAAGTAATAACAGTATGTAGTGTTATTATTATTATGATTACTGAGAGGTTATAAACTGACCATGTTCTCAGATCGTAGGCTATTGGGTAATGGTAGCTGTAGGAATCACAGGGAATCATGTATGGTTATAGTATGTAGAGTTAATTCTAAAGATCAACATCCATAAAGTGAAATGGAGCTCAATGGAAAGAGCTAGAAGACCTTGATGGAACCCTCAGTCTAATTAAAGGATGGATACTGCATGACATGTCGCTCTTAGACGTCTCACCATAATCTTTTCTCTTTAAATGAAATTATTTGTGTTGAGCAATACGCCATTTAATTTGTTAGATTTAATGCCATTTCCTGTGTAAATATGAAACACAATCATCATTTCTTTAGATAGAGGATTTGCATTTAAAGATAATTCTATGCCAATTCAATGGTTTATTTGCAGTAAAAAAAACGCTTTGTGAAAGGTATTAACACATCTTAAAAGAAAGATAATAGAAAGTAATTAATTGTAGTCTGCTGCCACCACAAAATAACTTCATCTGCCCTCTCACCTGTCTTCCCTTTTCTCTCTTTTACACCCATGGTGGTCAGCACGCCATGCTTGTTGTGTTTGTTGTCAGCTTTTGGGATATGTTCCCTGACCTCGCCCTTTCCCCAGTTTCACACCCGGTGCCCAGAAGGTGTGAAGAGGGAAGAGGACTGGGGCAGCGTGGGCCTAAGTGGTGAGATGAACCAGGGACATGGAGGTTGCAGACAGAGAAAAACACACTGTGGGTGGTTGTGCTGCCACATATAGGGAGTTGCAGGTTGATCCCTTATTAATTTCATCCTAACAGGAATGAGTCCGTAACCCCTGGTCTATCTATCTATATATATGGATGGGAAGCTGACTTGAATAAACATCTTAGAATTCTGATTTCTGAGTTTAACTTGTACCTCTAGCTTTGCTTGTATTATCAACTTACCTGGTAAAATAAGTGTTTAATACCGTTATGGTACTTTGTCACCAGGTTGTTCAGCCTGAGTACCATATACCTATTGGATGCCAATGTCTCATCTGTGAACACACACTGTGCTCCAGCTCTTATGTCAGAACATCCCATGTCAACAACCTGCTAAATACAGTCATTCATGACATTATAAACCAAAACACACAATTGGCCACACCCAATAATACATTCTATGAAATAAACAAGACAAAGCTGGAGTAATAAATGGTAGAAGTGAAAACCCAATAACAATTTTGTACCAACAAAAAAGGCCCCCACTGGAACGAAAGCATCAGATGTTTTTCTATTCAAACGGCTTCCAAGCGGGGAACCGGCGTTCCAGTGACACTGCCAAATGTCACGCTCGACAGCTGCATTGTCAAAGCCCCACAGGGGGCGGCCATGTCTGGCCCACCTTGTGAAATCACATCCATAGAAATGTGATTACTGGAACTACAAGTCAGTGGTGGATAGGCCAACAGCCATATTGAGTGTATACATGCAAATAATTATATTTCTATGTTCAGATGTGGAAGACCAGTGGTTGAAACCAAAGAAACTGCACATTTTCTGTGCCCTTTTCTCTCAGCTAATTATGTTTATCTCTCCAATTGATGCTGGACATACACTAGAAGACGTTATGGTGATGCAAGACATTTGGAGGAAAAGTATTGGTTTGGTGACTTGATCTCGAATTATGCATATGGCTAGTACAGAAACCGAGACTCGCTAGAAGTTGATTATTTACTCAATAACCCATTAGTCAGTCAGCAGAGGAGAGCAGAGGGCAAGACGAGTGTATCGAGATTCGTAAATGTTGTAAACACATGGAAATAGTGTGGTTTTGACGTTGCACAATGTAGACAAAGTCGCTGACAATATGTCTCACAAATACCTGTAACAAGGAATGTCAAGAGTGAGCTGCATCAGTCTGCATCCACGGTTATCCAGGAGGGTAGACCACCCCTCTGTTATGGTAATTAGAATACCATTGAATGCTATTCTCTGTTCTCACAAATGGAACAGGTTGTATACATACATACCAAACACATGTGGTATAGTTCTATCTGACAAACCTCTCAGAGCACCAGTGAAAATGCCCTACCACTCACTGCAAACATGCTGCCTCTCATTTCCCTCTCACACATTTAAAATATCCAAAGAAGTTTTACATGTATCTTCCCTGCGTGTTAATTTAAGTCTCCTGCCTCTTTTTGAGATAGGTACTTTCCTTTAGAAGGCCTGGTCACTCTTTCTCCATCTTAATGAATGAATCACCTTGTCAAATTTGGGAGGCACACTATTGACAAAATGGAAATGAGATGCTGACCCAGCAAGCATCAATCACCTCTGAGATTAATTACCAATTTCAGCCCCCATGTCCCCCTAATCAGTCTTTCCTTGATGATAGCTCAAAGGACTAATTCATTTAAATTAAAATACTTTTTATTTTGTCTCTTAATCACATGGAATATCACTGACGACAGTTATTTTTTAAAACTTCTTTCTCTCCAGTGAAGAGTATTGGAGATGTGGTTGAGGGTGGAAAATAACTTAATTTTCACAATAATGGGGCGGCAGGTAGCCTAGTGGTTAGGGCGTTGCACAAGTAACCGAAAGGTTGCAAGATCAAATCCCTGAGCTGACAAGATAAAAAATGTTGGTATGCCCCTGAACAAGGCAGTAAACCCATTCTATATATATATATATATATATATATATATTTTTTTTTTTAAGTGCTGTGAGGTAGATGTTGAAATTCTTTACAACTTTTAATGGACTGAGTTATAACAGCATGCATCTAAATGATGTGTAACACACTGGGTGTAGTGGGTGCGGAGTCAGGCGCAGGAGGCAGAAGGGACAGAATAGCGCTTTATTACGCACCGGAAAAAATAGTACTTGCCAAGATACTGGGCGCACATACACAAATTCACAAAACCAGGACCTAACCCGTCCGGAGGGAAAACCCTAAAACAACACGCACTACCACACAATAACACAGTGGGAAATGAAATAAGCCAGCACAAAGAGCAGGCGGGCCTGCCAGCTTATATTGCCCAACTAAACCTAAACAAGAAACAGGTGTTACTAATCAGACAAAAACAACAGAAAAGGGAAAAGGGATCAGTGGCAGCTCGTAGGCCGGTGACGATGACCGCGGAGCGCCACCCGAACAGGAAGAGGAGCCACCTTCGGTAGGAGTTGTGACATTATGAAATACCTTCATTTATAGGATAGGATTTATAGAATTTATATTTAGTTATAGGATAAGTATATTTATCAAGACATCACTCAGGGATATTTGTGTTTTTGTAGTGCTTATGCATGGTATGCTGGTATTTACCGGGTTTTGTTTGACGGTGGTTTATGGATATTAAACGACACTGTTGTAAATCAGTTTTCGCTCCCCTGCGCCTGACTTCTCTGCCGCCAGTACGCACATCACTACATTTACATTACATTTAAGTCATTTAGCAGACGCTCTTATCCAGAGCGACTTACAAATTGGTGAATTCACCTTCTGACATCCAGTGGAACAGCCACTTTACAATAGTGCATCTAAATCATTAAGGGGGGGGGGGGTGAGAAGGATTACTTATCCTATCCTAGGTATTCCTTGAAGAGGTGGGGTTTCAGGTGTCTCCGGAAGGTGGTGATTGACTCCGCTGTCCTGGCGTCGTGAGGGAGGGTCACTACAGGGTTAAAATATAATTAACTGTAAAAAAAATTGTTGACGATCTACACAAAATACTTTAATGTCAAAGTGGAAGAAAAATGCTAAAATGTGTAAAAATAAAGTGAAAAATAAAACACATGTCTTGATTAATAAGTATTCAACCCCCTGAGTCAATACATGTTAGAATCACCTTTGTCAGTGAATACAGCTGTGAGTCTTTCTGGGTAGTTGCTCAAAGAGTGCTCAATGAGCATTCCACACCTGAATTGGGAAAAATGTGCTTATTGTTCTTTTCAAAATGTTTCAAGCTCTGTCAATTTGGTTGTTGATCATTGTTTGACATCCATGTTCAGGTCTTGCCATAGATTTTCAAGCAGATTTAAGTCAAACCTTTAACTTGGCCGCTCAGCAACATTCTCTGTCTTCTTGGCAAGCAACTCCAGTGTTGATTTGGCTTTGTGCTTTAGGTTATTGTCCTTCTGAAATGTGAGTTCATCTCCTGGAGTCTGGTTGAAAGAAGACTGAAACAGTTGTCCTTTGCCTGTGCTTAGCTCCATTCCGTACATTTTTTATCCTGAAAAACTCACCAGTTAAAAGCATACCCATAACATGATGCAGCCACCACTATGCTTAAAAATATGGAGAGTGGTACTCAGTAATATATTGAATTGGATTTCCTGAAACATAACACTTTGTATTTAGGACAAAAACTACATTTTTTTGCAGTATTACTTTTGTGCCTTGCTGCAAAAGGATTCATGTTTTGTAATATTTTTATTCTGTAGAGGCTTCCTTCTTTTCACTCTCTCAATTGGGATGGTATTGTGGAGTAACACACAGTGGTGTTGATCCATCCTCCGTTTTCTCCTACCACAGCCATTATACTCTGTAACTGTGTCAAAGTCCCCATTTGCCTCATGGTGAAATTCCTGAGTGTTTTCCTTCCTCTAGAGCAACTGAGTTAGGAAGGATGCCTGTATCTTTTTAGTGACTGGGTGTATTGATAGATCATCCATAGTGTCATTAATAACTTCACCATGCTCAAAGGGATATTCAATGTCAGCTTTTTATTTTTTTGACCCATCTACCAACAGGTGCCCATCTTTGCGAGGCATTTGAAAACCTCCCCGGTCATTATCGTTGAATCTGTGTTTGAAACTCACTCAGGGACCTTACATATAATTGTATATGTGGGGGTACAGAGATGAAGTGGTCATTAAGAAATCACTGTTATTCCATGCACATTTGTAAGTGACTTGTTAAGCTAATTTTTACTCCTGAACTTGCCACAACAAATGGGTTGAATACTTATTGACTCAAGACATTTCAGCTTTTCATTAGTATTTCAGTTGGATTTTTGGGGAAGGGAAACATAATTACATTTTGACATTAAGGTTGTATTTTGTGTAGGCACATTTGCTTTAGGCTGTAACACAACAAAATGTGGAAAAGTCGAGGGGTGTGGATACTTTCTGATGGCACTGTACATTTCTGAATACTTTGGTCTACTAATTCAACAAAATATGATGTTAACACAATAGGGAAAAAATTGTTTAATAGTGGTTCAATAAAATCCATACTGACTTCACTAAATTGATAGTGGTCAATAAACTCTCAAATATCTACAAATATGCCCAACTGTATGACTCCGCAAGTACCGGTGTTCCTTTCACGAGACTATTGACATAAATACCTGACGGGATAACGATGGCACATAAATGTAGAAGGAAAAAAACAGTAGGTCTCGGCAGAGTTATTATTCATACACAGATGACAAGCAGAAGCAAATGAGCTGTGAACGAGGGCATCTGTCCCTGCTGTTGCATGGAGAACTCTGGACTTACAAGAGGCAGTATTAGTACACTTTAGACTGAGGCTTCTGCTAAACTATTAAATACTTCTCATTGGAGGATTGTGTGATGAGGTAGGTGAGGGTGAAGTGGCGGTGAGAGGGACTCATTCTTTTTTTCTCCGATTTGACAGTTGCCGTATCGGAAATGGCTCCTCTCGTCGAGCTAAGAGGGACTTTCTAGAGAAATAAAAAATGCAACGGTTTGTGACGTATCCATTCCAGAGATTCTGACAAAATTTGAGGAGTGAAGAGAGATTTGTTTTTATAGCTATTCATATGATTGTAAATAACAGAGGGCCCTACAATACTGTAGCGAATAAACAAACAGTACGGAACAGAACGCGCTTTCATTTGATTCTATGTCATGAATGTAGTTCTTCTGAGCCAGGAGGTGGATAATTCAGGCTGTACATGTTCAGGCACTTCCACAGAAACTCTGAACATGGAACTGTGAGACTGTGGCTGTCACACCCTGACCATAGTAAGCTGTTTATTCTCTGCGTTGGTTGGGGCGTGATAGTGACTAGCGAGGGCTATCTAGGTTTTTGTATGTCTATGTTGGCCTGATATGGTTCCCAATCAGAGACAGCTGTTTATCGTTGTCTTTCTGGGGATCATATTTAGGTAGCCATTTCCTCATTTGTGTTTGTGGGATCTTGTCTACATTGAGTTGCCTGAGTACATACCAATCGCTTCATGGTTTGTTTATGCTTTATTGTTTTGTTTTGATGAGTTTCAGTTTATTAAAAATATGTGTATCTCTATTCACGCTGCGTCTTGGTCTACTCATTACGACAAACGTGACAGTGGCCAATGAAATATTAAACTAATTTCCTATCCTCCTGTAAAATATGTAATGCATGTTTGTTGTAACCCTGGACAAGCACACCTGATTCCACTTTTCAACTAATCATCAAGCCCTCAATGAGGTGTTTGTCAAGAGCTACGTCTCAACTGTGTACTGTTGGGGTACTCGAGGACCAGGGTTGGGAAACACTGCCATACCCAATAGAACTGTATAAGTAAATATCCCAAACCCCTGTGTCAGAGTGAACACTTAGTTCAATTAGGCTTCAACTCAGTCACTTCAGTCATTGAAGAAATTGACCATTTACATTACTCATGAATACCTCTGCATTTACTTTCATTCCAGTTATCGCCATTCCGAGGTGAAATATTAAACGGACAAAACCATCCTCCAGGCTTCTGAAAGAGAATACTCATCACTGACTCACATGAATTGTTTGTCCAAATAATATTTTTTTGCCAAATAGAGTATTTTATCCAATGAACTCCAAAGTGCCCCTAAGTGGCCAGAACCCTTTTTTTTTTATTAATTCAACCGCCCTGGTAAGCTTCCTCGAAACATAATTTTGCGCCGAGTCAGAGAGGAAATCAAAGCTAATTCCCCTTTACACTGATATTTGAACCTTGCAGGGTAAAGCTTTTAAGCTGTCCTATCCTTGACCTGTTGTTTTCTGTCAAGTTACTTACAGGCATAAATAATAAATGGAAGAAGGTTGAAACAACTGTCCACCCTCTCAACACACATCCATGTACTTGTGTACAAACTGTTACACACAGCTATACCTGCATTGAAGATCCCCCTGTGTGTTGGTGTCTGTCATTGCTGTGATGAAATAAATGCCATCACATCTCCCCACTTGACACACAACTCTGTGAAATGCAAAGTCTTAAACGGTCAGTTTCCAATGTGCAGGGTGGAGTTCAACAGAGCCTGGCGAGCTTCAACTGTAAACAATCTACTTCAAACATTTAAGAAACATTTCAGACAAACTCATAGAAAATTGTGTTTTCCAACCCCCTTACACCCTATTGTTAACCCTCCCACGGCATCCACCTGTTTTTTTTTTACAAGGCGCTGAGCATCAAGGACAAGCATCCATTCCACCAGGGAGGGAGAGAAGGAATACAGCAGGTTGTCTTCTTATTTGATGATTCCAGATGCTTCATTAGGACTTGATGTCTTTCATCATTATACTTTCATGTTTGTAACGGCTTTCTTCTGGTGAAAGAGAGGCGGACCAAAATGCAGCGTGGTTATTTTTGTACATCTTTAATAAAGATGAAAATACAACAATCTACAAAACAAGAACCGTGAAAAACCGAAACAGTCCTATCTAGTGCCACAGCCACAAAGACAGGAACAATCACCCACAAAACCCAACACAAAACAGGCTACCTAAATATGGTTCCCAATCAGAGACAATGACTAACACCTGCCTCTGATTGAGAACCATATCAGGCCAAACATAGAAATAGACAAACCAGACACACAACATAGAATGCCCACCCAGCTCACATCCTGACCAACACTAAAACAAGGAAAACACACAAGAACGATGGTCAGAACGTGACAATGTTATTCTGTAGCGCTCGGCATCGGCACTCCACTCAGGTTACGCTGTTTGTTTTTTATGGAAACCGATTTTCATCAAAATCACATAAACCGGCTTTGAAAAACTACTAGAATATTTCAGAATCTTTCAACAATTGCTGAAATCACGAGGTGAAATATATAACGTTTTGGTAACGTTGGCCAAATCATCTGGAGTTGGATACACATCACAGCTGAGATGTGAAATGTGAAGAATTGGCTTTCATTTTCCGTTGACTGAATACAACCGCAGGCAGATGCATATTGCTTTTTCATTGCACATCTCCGTTTTGGGTTTGAAATGAGAAAAAAAAGACAGAAAATGCTGGAATTGTAATTAAAACAACAACTTCTGTGGGTGAAACACTTTTGATACCCTCTGATATACATCTGAACATAATCACAATGTTTTATTTAGTTCTATTGCTAATGATTCAAGTTTCAAACATGGCCTGCTGGCCTGTTGATTATTTTTCATTATCTGTGGGTTTCAAGATGTCATAATAAATCATGTTTATTTATTTCAAATGATGCAAAAGTCATTAATATCAAACATCAGGGATCAGGGAGATTAGTTACAATTCCAGCATCTTCTGTCTATTTATTCAGTTCATAATGAGATCATAGTCCTCTTTCCCATCCATTGTTGATGGAAAAGTAATAAGTATAAAAGCGTGTTTGTTCTTCGAGATCAAAGCCACATCAAGATGACAACATCTTCAGACCAAGAGACCAAGTTGAGTTAAAATGCTCAGGGACTCAGAAAGTGAGACCTGAAAAAGCCACACTCATTCCTATGCCAACTGACTCTTCCCATTCAACAGGGCTCGTGTATCGTGCCACACAGTACCCACTCAGTTTTATGGATCTCCAAGGTATTGCTTTTGGGGAAGGGAATATCCAGTTCTTAAAAACCAAAACTAGGTTCCATTTTTTCTCTCTGACTTTACAGTTGTTGACACAGCTAAGCATCAACTTTGTTGGTAACTAAACTTTAAGATGAGTGTTTGGTTGTCTATCTTCAACAGCACAGGTAGATGGGTTTATAATGTATTTCACTTACATTCCTCCAATAAAATTGCCTTCACTACTGAGACAGAGATGCAGCATAAAGACAGGTTACAGACCTGTTATAGACCCATCAACTGTTAGCGACTCATCCACTGTTATAGACCAATCCACTGTTATAGACTCATCCACTGTTATAGACCAATCCACTGTTATAGACTCATCCACTGTTATAGACCAATCCACTGTTATAGACTCATCCACTGTTATATACCCATCAACTGTTATTGACCCATCCACTGTTATAGACCCATCCACTGTTATAGACCCACCCACTGTTATAGACCCATCCACTGTTATAGACCCATCCACTGTTATAGACAGTGGATAATCCTAGAGTTGCCCCTGCAATTTCATTTTACATAAAAAACCTGAATCTACTCAGCCCCCCCAAAAACATATGTGAGCTTTGCCTTTTTGGTAGATATACTTTAAGGCGAGTCTTTGGACTGGATTCAATTCGCATCACTGAAGTTTTGCGGACGATCTGGGTAAAAATTTTAAGGACATATGCAGCGTTTAGGCCTACTGTGAATGTAACTGTGGAATTGCCTTAAATTGCTTTAAATTGCCTTAAACTGTCAATCATGCTTTTAGGAGTATCTTCAGCACTACGGATCGAATAAAGCCCTTTGAGTGTATATCTTCAGCGGCACAGGTGGATGGGTTTAAAATATATTTCACATACAGGTAACTGCCAAAGTAAAGGAAACACGATTAAAAAGGGATACTGTAAAGTATATTGAAAGTAGATGCCTCCACACAGGTGTGGTTCCTGACTTAAGGAAGCAATGTACATCCCATCATGAATTGGGTCATGTATAAAAATGCTGGGCATGTCATTATTTTGGATACCATGGCTATGCCCCCAAAGGATGACATTGCCCCCATCCAGAGTACATAAGTGGTCACTGAATTGTTTGAGGAGCACAACACCAATGTAAACCATATCCCATGGCCGTATCAGTCACCAGATCTCAGCCTAATTGAACACCTTCTGGAGTGGCGTCTGAGATAGCGTTTTCGACAACCAACACAATACCAAATGATGGAATTTCTTGTGGAAGAATGGTGTCGCATCCCTCCAATAGATTTCCAGACACTTGGAGGATCTATACCAAGGTTCATTGAAGCTGTTCTGGCTCGTGGTGACCCATTGCCCTATTAAGGCACTTTATGTTGTTGTTTTCTTTATGTTGTCAGTTACAGTGCCTTGCGAAAGTATTCACCCCTTTGGCATTTTTCCTATTTTGTTTCCTTACAACCTGGAATTAAAATATATTTTTTTGGGGGGGTTGTATCATTTGATTTACACAACATGCCTACCACTTTGAAGATGAAAAATACATTTTATTGTGAAACAAACAATAAATAAGTTAAACAAAAACTGAAAACTTGAGTCAATACTTTGTAGAGCCATCTTTTTCAGCAATTACAGCTGCAAGTCTCTTGGGATATGTCTCTATACGCTTGGCACATCTAGCCACTGGGATTTCTGCCCATTCTTCAAGGCAAAACTGCTCCAGCTCCTTCAAGTTGGATGGCTTCCTGCTGGTGTACAGCAATCTTTATGTCACACTACAGATTCTCAATTGGATTGAGGACTGGGCTTTGACTAGGCTATTCCAAGACATTTAAATGTTTCCCCTTCATCCACTCAAATGTTGCTTAGGGTCATTGCCTGCTGGAAGGTGAACCTCCGTCTCAGTCTCAAATCTCTGGAAGACTGAAACAGGTTTCCCTCAAGAATCTCCCTGTATTTCGCGCCATCCATCATTTCTTCAATTCTGTTTGAAGTTTCCCAGTCCTTGCCGATGGAAAAACATCCCCACAGCATGATGGTGGCAGCATCATGCTGTGGGGATGGTGTTCTCGGGGTGATGAGAGGTGTTGGGTTTGTGCCAGACATAGCATTTTCCTTTATAGCCAAAGCTAAATTTTAGTCGCATCTGACCAAAGTACCTTCTTCCATATGTTTGAGAGCCTCCCACAAGCCTTTTGGCGAACACCAAACGTCTTTGCATATTTTTTTCTTTAAAAGCAATGGCTTTTTTCTTGCCACTCTTCTGTAAAGCCCAGCTCTGTGAAGTATACGGCTTAAAGTGGTCCAATGGACAAATACTCCAATCTCCTCCATGGAGCTTTGCAGCTCCTTCAGGGATGTCTTTGTTCTCTTTGTTGCCTCTGATGAATGCCTTCCTTGCCTGGTCCATGAGTTTAGGTGGGCGGCCCTCTCTTGGCAGGTTTGTTGTGGTGCCATATTCTTTCCATTTTTTAATTATGGATTTAATGGTGCTCTGTGGGATGTTCAAAGTTCTGGATATTTTTCTATAACCCAACCTTGTTCTGTACTTCTCCACAACTTTGTCCATGACCTGTTTGGAGAGCTCCTTGGTCTTCATGGTGCTGCTTGCTTGGTGGTGCCTCTTGCTTAGTGGTGTTGCAGACTGGGGCCTTTCAGAACAGGTGTATATATACTGAGATCATGTGACACTTAGATTGCACACAGGTGGACTTTATTTAAATAATTATGTGACTTCTGAAGGTATTGGTTTCACCAGATCTTATTTAGAGGCTTCATAGCAAAGGGGTGAATACATATGCATGCACCACTTTTCTGTTTTTAATTTAATAAAAAAATATAGGTATTTTCACTTCACCAATTTGGACTATTTTGTGTATGTCCATTACATGAAATCCAAATAAAAATCAATTTAAATTACAGGTTATAATTTAACATACTAGGAAAAACGCCAAGGGGGTGACTACTTTTGCAAGGCACTGTACCTGCATTTCCTCCACTAAAATTGCCTCCACTCTTGACAGATAAAGAGCAACAACAAAAGCTCAACTGATATTCATTTGTATTTATGAGCCTCACTGAATTGGGTATGTGTCTGGCACACTGAGAAGGTGCCATGCTCAAGCTCAGAGTTGAAACCTTGCAGCATTGTGTAAGGAGCTTGATGTTCTGAATACACAATAGCTTCAGACACAATAGCTTTAGACACATTCAGTTTGTTCCTTTGATGGCTGTGAAATTGAAAATGAAAGCACAGATGCTGTCTTAAGATTGGTTTGGGGATCACACTTCTTCAAAGAGTTTTAAAAGTGTCATGAAATTCCAAAACCATTGAGTATATGTTGCTCAGTGCAGGCGAGGGCTGACAACCCCACTTACATAAGGTATCAGTTATGTTTTCTCTCTAAGGTGAGTCAAATCATGTCATTGAGGGAAAGCGATAGAAAACAGGTTATGTTATCTTGTCTCCACAGTCCAATGTTAGACAGTGTAATGTGCAGCATTTCACACAAATGTACAGTGATTTGTCCTTGAACTAGCGATGAACCAACTATCTACTTGGCCAAATTATGAAAAGTAGTCATTCCATATGAAATTATAGAGGGTTTAGGGGCTAATTAGACCCTCAGCCACTTTCGACCAGACCAGAAAGCCTGCCGGCCTCAATGCGAAGCTCTATACCAGCACGCAATGCCATATGTTTGAGGTTTGCGCAATTTCGGTACAAAATATTGATTTTGAGACTTGACATGTAACAGATTAAATACTTCCCAAATTAAATATTAAACGACAGGGGGGATGTGTTCATTAGAATTTCATGCCTGTTTTATTATTTAAAGGTGGAACATGAATTGCATCATTCAAGTCAGGAGTGTGTCCCAAAGATGATGGGTTTGTTGATCCCATCCACTAATTTTTGGATGTTACCCTTTTAGTTTTGTTCACAACACATGACAACCAAGCGAGTTGGTTGTCTCACTCTCTCTCAATCTCAGACACATGACACAAGACACACGACAGAATATTACAAACTTAACAAGTTCATGCATATGCCTTGATATACTTACGTGCATACACTTATCTTTTAATGGATATTGCTAATCCAAATATCTACATTATGATCAATATAACGATATTGACAATAAGCTCATTATCTACCTAATGGATCCTCCATATCTCCCTTATTTATCTATTTTCTAAATCTCTGTAGTGCAGCTGGACCGTATACTCCATGTTATCACGAGGTCATAGAGTTGCTATCTGGCTTAGCCAATTATATTGCCTTCATAAATTAAAGTTAAACTAGGACATAGTGTATTTCATTTTTGCTTCGGATGGAGCTCATGTCCAGATGTGTTAGTGCAGATCATTTTTCATAATAAAGTTTACCTGTGTACAAGGATACATATTCAGCCTTTGAGTTACAACAATAGCCTCCGATGTTGTCGTGCTAACTGATCAAAAACGCCTGCATGTCTGACAGCTCCATATTGACGAGAGGTAGATAATGCATATTTTTATATATATAATCTGCTGAAATCATTAATAACTAAATGATTTATTCCCATGTGTTCTTAATATTATAAAAATATGAATGTTTCATTACTCATCTTACATGAAGGTGTGAATTTATTTATGCTAAACCCTGGGAGATATTGTGGACAGCAGTACGTCTCCTCAGATTCTTCTGTCTGTTGTAGGACTCTAGAAGGAATATTACATGTTGTTGTTGTTGTTGTGGTGTAGCACTCATTTCACATTTTTCATTAAGATCATCTCTAATGGTAAATGTATAAACTTACTCCCACTTGAAGAGTCAAAACGTTTCAGAGCTCATTTAAGGGAATTTGATATCAAACTGATTCTCTTATGACAGAGGTTGATGTCTATCCCCTCTCTTCAGTAAAAGTGTTTGCTGAACTCTTGAGAGACGAGAAGGGCTTTTCATCTAGCTAAGTGCCTCTGTTTATGTAATAGGCTTCTTTGTGAATGTGATTTTGTGGTAGATTTAATAAATGGATTATTGTTATTACAATATGCATAAGCCACCTCTGGTAATGGCTTCTTGTCCTCTTCCGGTCCCTGTGGGATGTAAGACAATGGAAAGCTGTCCTCTAGCCTGCCTGTTAGCAGAGTATAACAACCCCAAGTCAGAGGCAATACATGCTTATGGAGGTGGTTTTCCCTCTATGTTATGCTCAATGGGAGACACAAGATGATGATATTGCCGTTTTCAAGTAAGACCACATCTTGGCACATCACATCACTTGTTTGTGCAATACCACAGTGGGCCTACATGAATACGTTTTTTTGATAGTCAATGTTTGAATAATTACACTGAAACTCAAGTCATGTTTAGTGACATGTGGGAGTAATCATGAAATCACTTATTACAGAAAACACTAGCTGTTGAAATGTCCGATATGTTCACTCACAATCAACTATCCTAAGCACCATAACACACAGTCTTGGGCCCTGGGCGGTCTCAACAAAATGTCCATCCTTATGATCAAACCACCTCTTCACAGTAGTGCCATCCTAACCAATATCAGTGTGGGAGCTCTGCATATGTGTGGGAGCCCAGCTCACATTAAAACAATGTGTAGATACACTTTAGCCTAGAACCAAGCTTCTATTACACATCCCACATGTCTATCTTTAACCATCTCTACATGTACATACTACCTCAATCAGCCCGACTAACCGGTGTCTGTATGTAGCCTTGCTACCTTTACAGTCTCACTACTTCATATAGCCTGTGTCTTTTCATTGTTCACCTAATACCTTTTTTTGCACTATTGGTTAGAGCCTGTAAGTAAGCATTTCACTGTAAGGTCTACACCTGTTCTACTCCGCGCTCGTGACAAATAAACTTTGATTTGATTTTATCAGCAACCCTCTCCAAGAGTTAGAGTATGTGTTTAGGTTTACACAGGCAGCCCAATTCTGATATTTTGTCCACTAATTGGTCTTTTGACCAATCACATCAGATCTTTTCACATCAGATCTTTTTTAGAGCTGATCTGATTGGTCAAAAGACAAATTAGTGGGAAAAATATCAGAATTGGGCTGCATGTGTAAACGCAGCCTAAGATACCTGTAACATTTTGAGAAAGGCCCCAATATTAATCTAACCCTAGGTATAATGAGGCTGCTCTGAATGTTTTCCCCTTGCGAGTCAAGACAAATGTCCCTTGTTTATGCCAAGTCGGTCCATCTGCCAACATAGACAGAAAACTGCAAAAGTTAAATAAACTGCAATCGAAGTAGAGTCTTTATTCGCCATTAAGTGACAGTACTCTTATTGTCTGGTGAAGGCCCAATCCCTAGAGGGGACAGTGGCTTCGCAGATGACAATGCTGCCATCTTTCTTGACAAGGGTATTTTATCAAGTGCAAATATTCGGCCTCCAATCAATTCTTTACCGCTTCGTCCTCTCTTTCCGGCTATAGGCGGCGAGAGGATAATGAGAAAAAACATGGCCTGTTAGACAACGCTCATTGTTGACGTTCGAGTGGTAGCAGGTGTCACACGTCGTGGATGTCAAATTAAGGACGATTTACCTGTCAGTGTCAAAAGAATGGCAGTAGAACAGATCAGAAGGGGAAGTGGCATCCCATTATACCGCAAAGTCATCCTGTCGCCGTGGTGATAATTAAACCAGTGCCTTATAGTAATACCTCTCACCTGTTTGGGTTCAGGAAGGAGACACACAGTGAGCTCCCTACTGTAAAGGAAATTTGGAAAATATTCTAAAGAAATATATCTTCTCTAAAATAATAAGATACATTATAGTATCTACAGTAACAACATACAGTATGGTATCTAAAATAACAGGATACAGTATAATATCTACAATAACAGGATATACTATAATATCTACAGTAACAAGGTACACTATAGTATCTACAATAGCAAGATAGACTATAATATCTACAGTAACAGGATACACTATAGTATCTACAATAACAGGATAGACTATAATATCTACAGTAACAGAATACAGTATAGTATCTACAATAACAGGATAGACTTTAATATATACAGTAACAAGTTACACTATAGTATCTACAATAACAACATACAGTATAGTATCTACAATAACAACATACAGTATAATATCTACAATAACAATATACAGTATGGTATCTAAAATAACAGGATACAGTACAGTATCTACAATAACAGGACAGACTATAATATCTACAGTAACAAGGTACACTATAGTATCTACAATAACAGGATAGACTATAATATCTACAGTAACAGGATACAGTATAGTATCTACAATAACAGGATAGACTATAATATCTACAGTAACAAGGTACACTATAGTATCTACAATAACAGGATAGACTATAATATCTACAGTAACAAGGTACACTATAGTATCTACAATAACAGGATAGACTATAATATCTACAGTAACAGGATACAGTATAGTATCTACAATAACAGGATAGACTATAATATCTACAGTAACAAGGTACACTATAGTATCTACAATAGCAAGATACAGTATAGTATCTACAATAATGAGATACAGTATAGTATCTACAATAATGAGATACAGTATAGTATCTACAATAATGAGATACAGTATAGTATCTAGAGTAACAAGATACAGCTTTAACAGGAACTTACTGTATAACATGACTGCAGTATTGGAAGATTAACTCGGAAGCTTAAAGATGAACACAAAACTACATGTATCATTTCCGAACAAGTGTCGGTGACAGTTATCACAAACTATCACATTAATCACATTGACAATATTTATGCCCAATCTTTGTCTTGCAGCCTTTGCATTTACCATAAGTATTTTACAACAACTGTTGTAGATGCTATTTGATAATGACATGCCCGTCACTAGAGACACACACACACACATATCTCCCTAATAGCTGTAGATAATGTATTCTCCACACAGTAACATCGTGACAGACAGGAATAGAGCAGTTCATTGTCTAAATGCCTGCAGCAGTGTAAGTAAGTGATGGCTGATTCTGATCTGCAGTGTTGGTGCATGGGAGAGCATTGTGTACACTTCAGCTCCTGGCTGTAGCTTCTGTAGCTGGCTAAAGCAGGTGTAATGTATCAAGGTTTGTCAGACAGTGTACAGTGATGTGGTTTGCTGGCTCCTTAATGACTTCAGTGCTGATGAATTAGGAGAAACTGGAGTTGTTAGACTTTGAGTAAAGGGTATCTGCTGTAGTTGGGCTTTTTCAACACTGGTTTTCCCAAAACTGTATTTTTCTCTACAATGTTTTAACACTGTAACAGTTGGACAACTGTAATGGAGAAGGAATGATCTGCATAACATCATTTTAACATCCATCAATCAATCACATTCATTTTATAAAGGCCCTTTTACATCAGCAGTTGTCACTATGTGCTTCTACAGATAGCCAGCTTAAACCCCCAAAGAGCAAACAATGCAGATGTGGAAGCACAGAGGTTAGGAAAAACTCCCTAGAAAGGCAGGAACCTAGGAAGGAACCTAGAGAGGAACTAGGCTCTGAGGGGTGGCTCCTCTTCTGGCTGTGCTAGTTGGAGATTATAACAGTACATGGCCATAAAGGCTAGATAGAAAAAAAGTATATATATATATATATACACAGTGGGGAGAACAAGTATTTCATACACTGCCGATATTGCAGGTTTTCCTACTTACAAAGAATGTGGAGATACACTTCAACTGTGAGAGACGGAATCTAAAACAAAAATCCAGAAAATCACATTGTATGATTTTTAAGTAATTCATTTTCATTTTATTGCAACTATTGCTAGTTGCGAAAGGCTAGTTGACAAGTTCTCATTTACAACTGTGACCTGGCCAAGATAAAGCAAAGCAGTGCGACACAAACAACAACACAGAGTTACACATGGAATAAACAAACATACAGTCAATAACACGATAGAAAAAGTCTATATACAGTGTGTGCAAATGAGGTAAGGAGGGTGGGTGAAGTAAGGCAATAAATGAGGTAAGGCAATAAATAGGCCAGAGTTGAGTTTATTTATTTCATTTTTACAGGGTCAGTGCACATTAATCAACGTTTCAGTAAAAGTGCCGGTTTTAGCCAGCCGGCTAATTTTCAACCGCAGTCCGTAGTGGAAAAATAATTACAAGTTAGCAATTAAACACTGGAGTGATAGATGTGCAGAAGATGGATGTGCAAGTAAAGATACTGGAGTGCAAAGGAGCCCCAAAAAAAATATAGAATAACAGTATGGGGATGAGGTAGTTGGATCTGTGAGCTGCTCTCTGACAGCTGGTGCTTAAAGTAAGTGAGGGCGATATCAGTCTCCAGCTTCAGTGATTTTTGCAATTCGTTCCAATCATTGGCAGCAGAGAACTGGAAGGAAAGGTGGCCAAAGGAGCTAATGGCTTTTGGAGTGACCAGCGAAATACAACTGCTGGAGCGTGTGCTACGGGTGGGTGCTGCTATGGTGACCAGTGAGATGAGACAAGGCGGGGCTTAACCTAGCAAAGACTTATAGATGACCTGGAGCCAGTGGGTTTGGTGACAAATATGTAGCGAGGGCCAGCCAACGAGAGCATACAGGTCACAGTGGTGAGTAGTATATGGGGCTTTGGTGACAAAACGGATGGCACTGTGATAGACTGCATCCAATTTGCTGAGTAGAGTGTTGGAGGCTATTTTATAAATGACATCGCCGAAGTCAAGGATCGTCAGGATAGTCAGTTTTACAAGGGTATGTTTGACAGCATGAGTTGCTGGAAAGGATGCTTTGTTGCAAAATAGGAAGCAGATTCTATATTTAATTTTGGATTGGAGATGCTTAATGTGAGTCTGGAAGGAGAGTTTACAGTCTAACCAGACATCTAGGTATTTGTGGTTGTCCACATATTCTAAGTCAGAACCGTCCAGAGTAGTGATGCTGGTCAGGTGGGCAGGTGCGGGCAGCGATTGGTTGAAGAGCATGCATTTAGTTTTACTTGCATTTAAGAGCAGTTGGAGGCCACGGAAGGAGAGTTGTATGGCATTGAAGCTCGTCTAGAGGTTATTATTTAACACAGTGTCCAAAGAAGTGCCAGAGGTATACAGAAGGGTGTCGTCTGCGTAGAGGTGGATCAGAGAATCACCAGCAGCAAGAGCGACATCATTGATGTATACAGAGAAAAGAGTCGGCCCGAGATTTGAACACTGTAGTAGCCCCATAGAGACTGCCAGCGGTCCGGACAACAGGCCCTCCGATTTGACACACTGAACTCTATCTGAGAAGTAGTTGGTGAACCAGGCGAGGCAGTCACTTGAGAAACTAAGGCTGTTGAGTCTGCTGATAAGAATGTGGTGATTGACAGAATCGAAAGGCTTGGCCAGGTCGATGAATACAGCTGCACAGTATTGTCTCATTCTTCAAGCTGTTCAAATGTTCATAGATGACCAGCAGGGTCAAATAATATAAACAGTGCTTATAGACGGTGCAACCGCTCAGAACCGTAGAATGTCAGTTGGCTTTTCATAGCCGAGCGTTCAGAGGTTGAGACAGCAAATGCGTGAGAGAGAGTGAGAGAGAGAGATAAACAGAGGTTCGAAACAAGAATGCAGACACACACAAACTCACACACACAGTAACGTGTGGGATATAGCAATAAGAATGTCAGATTAATATGCATTGCAAATCACCTCCTATTACCCTTCTCAGAGTTTTAAGAATTCCATTACACAGAGAGAAATGCGTTGATGTAGAAAAATACATTTATTTGAAACAATTTCAAAATGACATTTTCTTTACAGTAGAAATATTGAAATTAAGATGAAACAGAACAGCACTGATGATGCATGCATTTGTAGGATTTGTGCAATGAAGAATATTACAATGGTCTGCCCTTAGAATCATAATACATGTAAAGAGGTCAATGGAACGCAGACCACGGAGATTAGCGAACATTCAACAAATCTGACCTAACAAAGTAGATAGTCAAATCTGTCATGAGTGATGTATTGTAACAGGCCCACTAAGTGGTTACTAAAGTGTGCATAACATTTTAGAAGTTTTCCCATTTCAGGTTTGAAGAAGTGACTGCTAAATGCTAACTCCTGTTCGTATAAGCTGGTAGCATAGCTAGCATACAGAAATCTGTGCTGGTAGTCAAAGTCGTTTTTAACTATAATGCAGTTGATTGGTCACAATGACATCCCTACATGCATTATACTCTGATTTCTACCTCAACATAGTGTGAAATACACATATAAACAATAGCCTAAGTGTAGCCACATTTGGTCAATGAGGAGTTTCAGGACATTTCCCCCAGGCCATCTTTGCCCGACGCGTTTCCATGACATTTCCATTCATTTGGTTGAGTTCCACTGACCTCACGACGACATCTATGTACACTAAGGTTTCTTAATTTCCCTTTCCCACAATCTTGATTCCCTTTCCGATTTCATAGATAATCTTATATTAGGTGTTCAACATTTGTAACTAATCAAACCAGCTCAATGGAATCTGATGTCAAGCAACGAACACAAGAGAAAACTTTTTCAAACGAACGTTACAGAATAAAATATCTACACCAATAAATAAGCGCACAAACTGTTACAAATGTAACAAAACCCAATTACAGTGCCTTTGCGAAAGTATTTACCCCTCTTAGCATTGTTCCTATTTTGTTGCCTTACAACCTACCACCACTTTCCCTACAAACCTGCAGCAGTACAGAAAAATATATTTTCAAAATAGGTCTTGCCTCTGAAGCATGTCTGAAGGACTTAGCACTGTTGAATGATCAACAACCATGGCGAAAATTCCAACGCATGTTTCAAGCTCATAGGGCAAAAATAGCTTCCAGGCTCATGGGATGAATAGTTGTAATCCACTGCTATAGTGGCCTTACATGTCGAAGGAATGTCTTCTGCAGAAATTCAGGAGAAATAAAAGGAATTATTCACGTGGATGAACTCTCAGTGACCTTTTAGCTCAGCTAGCTCAACTTTGTCTACCAGAGGAGGAGTCACCTTAGGAACTGGTGTTGGCAGAGATGGCACAAAGAAAAAACTATTTAATTTTCCCGTTTTCTTTCTCTTAGTATTTGAACAAAGCCGGCGTGACATTGAGAACATCAAAGTGAGTTGACAACAACAAACAAAATAGGGACAGTCAGATGAGTGAGGATGATGCAATTATCGTTCAACAAAACAAAGTGTTGCTTTGTTATGTCCTGTCAGGAAGAATGCCTCTGTGGATGGAGCTTCATGCATCATAACAACGTTAGATTGTCGCTACTGCAACAACTTGCTTTGACAACTGCTATAGCACTCCTATTAAAATGTAACTCCACACTTGTTACAATGTAACAAGGGACTACAGACACAGAAGCTCCACCCCTTTCCTTTACTACTGAACACACTGATGTACACGATCATGGGGAACACTTTCCTTCTGCAACATTCTCTGAACATTCCCGCCATTCCCGCCTCTGTGTGTCGTCATGTGCTAACTCCAGGCACGACATTGTGGGATAGCTCGGCATGGTGAATTCGCTGCTTAATCATCCATTCATCTCCGCTTACCGCCAGACTGGCTACACCTGCTGCCAGGGGACCTGTCCGTGCCTTCAAGCTGCTGGCTGACTGAAGCTCCTGCTCCTGCTCTTTCTGATGACAGCTTTCGGAGGACTGCATTGCACAGCAGTGTAGTGGGGGAAACTAGCTACTAGCTAGCATGTATACTATTGTGTGAAGCTGAAGCTGATGAAATGTGTTGATGGTGGGATAATTTGACGAGACTCAAGCGGATGAGATGGTGGTTTAAAATCAGGGACTTGTGTAGTTTTTTTTGTCTAGATACCTTATCAGATGAGTGGAAAGTCAACACAAAGTTGTTTTGTTCCCTTCTTGTATGGAGATATTGTTTGAGAGATAATGTTTGAGGATAATACCATGAAACTCTATGATATGCTTTACAGAGACAGAACACTCTATGAATAGATGCCAGCAAAGGACTTGATAAACTATCAAACTGCAAAATACCCCCAAGATACTTGTCCTTGACACGCTGATGGGCCTTGAACAATATACTCATCAGTAATAACAATTTGACATCGACAACAATGTGGGATCATCTTGATGAGTCAGACACAAATTGTATCCATGGATCATAAATGGTTGATTCCACTTTTCTCGTTACATTCAAAGGGCAAACACTAGAAATAATCCCATGATGTTTATGGCTAGTGTCGTCTGTTACAAAGAGTTTAACCTGGAGATGCAGGTAAAAATGACCACCAATTATGTGTTTTACTTCATTTCAAGCAGGGGTGGCATTGTGTTAACCTGGTTTGATATTTAGAAAATGATGCCCATCTTTAACAGTTAAACCCTTTGTACAAGTCAGATACATTGTATAGCCATAAATCAACCAAATGAAGAATATGCGAGTCTGTATATATACTGTATGTAAAAGTGACTGAGCTCTTTTAATGAATAGAAAATAACTATTTACAAAACTTGCTTATCTACAACACATACATCTTGTCCTTAATAATAACATGCACAAGTCAAGGACCTCATTAAAAAAAAGTTGATCTCTTCCTATAAGTAACATCTTGCTTTTTAACACACTTTTAAGAACTGATGACAGGCCATGACTAGATCTCCTGTGTTTGGCATTGTACTTTTACTACAAGCGTGTGAAAAGTAAACATACATATAGTATATACAAATTGATAACTGATATCTAAAGATAATATGGTACATTTTCATTAATATTCCCTGTTAGATCGGAGACCTAGACATAATGGCCCATACAGACAAAAACTCTTATACCACATGAAAAGTAAAACATTAAGAAATGTACATAACTCTCTTCGTAGGTTTTGATAAAGGCTTTGATAAAAGTCCATGAAATAAGACAATTATGGACTGAAAATGTAACGTTTCTTTTTAATCCAAATTGCGTAACAGTAGGCCTAAGTAGCTCATACTTGTAATTGAAACTTGTCTCGTTGAGTAGATTTCAGATTCGCCGCATAGATGCTATCAAGCAAGACACCCATGCACATCAGTATAAATCAGGCCCTTAGAAAACTATTAACATTGGTGTTGTGTTTGAGAAATTACAAAAGAAAACAAAAAAGAGAGAACCCTTAAAATGGCAATACTTTGTCTGTACACGTGTTGCATTCCTTCCCTGGCTTTACACGCTAGTACAGTTAGGAATCTCCCTTGTGCTCTCGCAGGCATGTCCAATTCGCCCTGGGGTAGGGAGAGAAAAAACACGCATAAGAACAACATAGGTTAGTCCACTGGTAGTAGAGGCTTTGATGTCTGTGAAACAAATACCTACTTTGACATTGAAACTGCCTGTTAATTACTGGGGTTTCATTACAATGTCTTATCAAAAGATCAAAATATTTTTTTAAGGGGTTGATCAGCTTAATATTGCGGAAAGAATGTTGCTTCGTTTATTTCCTAGTTTTCTTCTGAAGATACACTACTCCTCCTTTTTCCTACCAGTTAATTCCATGTAAAGAAACAATGTAGCCTTTATAAACACTATGTATTGTAAACACTGCAGGTCAAAAGTCAACAATTTTATACATGGAGATATGACCCATATGTGTTCTAGTCCAATAAAATTAATTTGGACAATGTAACCAGGACAACGGAATGGATCCCAGCCGGCGACCCAAAAAAACGCCTCCGTAAAAGAGGGAATTGAGGCGGTCTTCTGGTCAGACTACGGAGACGGGCACATCGTGCACCACTCCCTAGCATTCTTCTCGCCAATGTCCAGTCTCTTGACAACAAGGTTGATGAAATCTGAGCAAGGGTAGCATTCCAGAGGGACATCAGAGACTTAACGTTCTTTGCTTCACGGAATCATGGCTCACTGGAGAGACGCTATCGGAGGCGGTACAGCCAGCGGGTTTCTCCACGCATCGCACGGACAGAAACAAACATCTTTCTGGTAAGAAGAGGGGCGGGGGCGTATGCCTTATGGCTAACGAGACGTGGCGTGATCACAGAAACATACAGGAACTCAAATCCTTCTGTTCACCTGATTTAGAATTCCTTTTTTTTTCAAATCAAATCAAATCACAAGCATTTCACTACACTCGCATTAACATCTGCTAACCATGTGTATGTGACAAATACAATTTGATTTGATTTGTATGTGTAATATTGTTGGAAGTTCATAGTTCATCCAAAGTTCATCCAAATTAGCAACTTGCTGTTAAAAAATGATTTATCAGACCATGTATCTTACGTTTAACCCTGGCGTCCATCTCCTTCTCCATGACTTCTTTGGCCGTAGAGAACTCACTGAGGGTGATCTTAGGCGTGCTGTCGCTTTGGCTGACCGAACCGATCATCTCCTGCTCTTTCTCCTGGTTTACCTCTGCGTATATGTTAATCCAGGGTATTTTTCTGCAGAATGGTAAATGTAGACAGACAACAGCCATGTTACAATAGGAATGACTATTCAATGAGGATCTGTCCCATTGGCAACATTTCTCCAATATGTATATTACACTTTTTGTTCGGAGTTGGTATGTTGACAAAACTATACTAATCCCCCTATTATCATGAAGCCACTAGATGTCTAACTAAGAAATTCTTAATCTATACATCATTAAATGTCCATATGACATCAATTTAGCGATATAAGACTGTACTTCTAATGTATATACACTACCATTCAAAAGTTTGGGGTCACTTAGAAATGTCCTTGTTTTAGAAAGAAAAGACAAAAAAATGTGTCCATCTAAAATAACATCAAATTGATCGGAATTTAGTGTAGACATGGTGTTGATGTTATAAATGACTATTGAAGCTGGAAACAGCTGACTTGGGCGTACAGAGGTCCATTATCAGCAACCATCACTCCTGTGTTCCAATGGCACGTTGTGTTAGCTAATCCAAGTTTATAATTTTAAAAGGCTAATTGATCATTAGAAAACCCTTTTGCAATTATGTTAGCACAGCTGAAAACTGTTGTCCTGATTAAAGAAGCACTAAAACTGGCCTTCTTTAGACTAGTTGAGGACATTTCTATGTGACCCCCAAACTTTTGAACAGTAGTGTACATTTTGCATAATCTCAGAAAAAACATTTTCTATTTATGATTAGAAATTTGTTTCATCCACTCGTACTTCAATTTATTTCAAATTCCAAGTCATTTTGTTATTTAATTGTTTTGCTTTGTCGGGTGTGACATTTCAATAAATCTGCTTCTTCTTTAGATTCATCTGGGAATTTCAATATCCATAATTGATGCATTTTACGCAGACTTTTTCACCATTTTAATAATTCAGCTACTAACAGCCAAAGTATGGTAACAGCATATTAAGCAATTGAATGATAGTTTTCTTAACATAACTGATTCCAACACGTGCCTCATGCATACAAATCACTCCTAATCTGTTTACTACATCTACAGTATAAAGGAAATTTGAAAAGTTATTTCAAAGGAACGTCTTCAGTTCATTATTGATGCAGGCCCTAACCAATCTAGCATATTATTTTAATATGCATTATTAATGACGATGACAGGTGATTAGAGCAGTGCTGGGATGCAGTGTTAAAATATATAATCACACAGTACAGTATATACACCTCTTGAATTTGTAGATGAGAAACACTGCTAAACCCAGGAATACTACTGATAGGAGCATCAGCATGGCTGAACTGCTGTGTCTCGGCATGGAATCCACCAAGGGTGCTGTAACAGAGGGTAGAGGAAGACAATCATTAAACATAAGAACAGAGCAATACAATAAAGGCTAATCTGGGAACGCCTTGGAGATTTTCTTGCTTCATTGCCAATATTGATCCTATACTGTATATTATTGTGTCACTAATAACAATAATGGTGGTACAGTTGAGATGTATATTTTGCAACACAACAGTCTGCTACAGTAGGGATACATACAGTCAATGCATATGCTTCACTTTAATCCATTTAGTTGATTCAAGTAAATAAATCTGGCTATGTATTATGGGTCGATCCAAGGCAATGATAGTGCATTTTTAATGTCCCAGGCTGTGATAGTGTGTAATTACTATTTCTCAATGGTTGCCTTTTCTCCAACTAAAAGCCATCTGCTTTAAACAAGCATAGCAACATTCATATTCAGAGGTAAATGCTAAGTTATGTTTAAATCAAGCTTTTTACATCAATAACTGTCACAAATAAAGTGCAACACTTACTGTGGAATAAACTGGGGGTATGTGGTGTTGATTATACTATTTAACACCTCTCTCTGTGGTATTACACACCCTTGACACACAAACACACACACACTTTATGGTCCAGCACCCACAGACCTGCTTGTGTATACCTAGTCCTTTAAGCCACAGTCGGCCAGCTCAAGGCTATGTGTTCTGACTGGGATTACTTGGCTAATAGAACTATCAAAATGTGTACTATTAGACCTGTCAAACCTGGCAATCCCCGTTCCAACCCCAACCCCCACCATTACAGAAAAAAACGTGAAGAGTTCCAAAAGGTTACATTTTATGTGAAATTAGGTGATTTTCCACATGTGAAATCATGTGGTTTTTCCGTAAGGGCACTTCCAACTTTAACCCTCAATTCTAATATAAGAAGCCAGCTGGTGTAGTGAGTGTGGTGTTGTAGATGTACAGTAGTAGTAGAAGGCTGGTCTACTGCTCCGTATCCATTCCAATACTTTCAACTGATAATCTTTTCCAATGTGAAAGAGGATTTGTGTTGTTTTTGGGTGGATGCTGGCAAAGCATTTTAATTGCAGCCAAGAGTAGTTATTTGTTTGTCTCATTCTGAGCCAATACTCAAACTGGTGTAATGTTGTTGATTATTTTTTTTAGGCGATTCTGAATTCCGCATGCATTTATAACCAAACTTCTCTTTTTTTTGTCCTTTTCTCAAGGACTAAACAATCAACATAATTATACTCAGTGCAACACTCATTTTGTGGTTGGATGGCTGTAAAAGACAGTGAACAGATGTTTGTGTCGTCTCAATGGCAGATATAAAACATCAATTGCCTCAAGGAGTTCCACTTCAAATAAAATCCATCTTCCCTTTCCTCCCACGTCCTGCTCCAATCTTCATACACCCGAGATTGTGACAAACATATAAGGCATTTTAAATCCAGAACCAAAAAAAAAATGGGTTTGGCTTATGCTACACAAATATGAAGACGTTGCATTTATGACATCACAAAAAGAAACAAGCACAGCTAAATAAATAAAAACATGTAGAGAAAATAATGATTTCTCGTGCCAGTACATAATGTTCATTTATGTAATTATCTTGATACTAACTTCTTTCCTTACCCAAAGTTAGCTGTGTGATGTAAACAATTACTCTTGCTCCTGGCTTTAGCTCAAACTCCACCAGATTCTGGTTCAGAGCGCTAGCAAGTATCTCAGAGATCTGTTGAAGGAGATGAAAGAAGCATCATTTAGTCAAACAATTGTCACACTTTTAATAATATTTGCTGTTTTCGTCACCGGCACCCACCACATTGGTTCAGTTGTCTCAATTGTCGGAATCGGCGCATAAAATTAATGCGTGCTTGTGTCATTTCAGCCATGACAATGCATTTATCCTATTGTGTGAATTGGTGTGAACGATTAGAAACTATTTGTCATACGTCATGACAGAATTACAATAACTCTCAAAATGTCAGTGTCCAATCTAACGATCCCATACCTGCTCTAGCTCCTCCTCGCTCTTTTTCCTGCCCTCTGATTGGTTCTTGTGTGGTAACAGGAAGAGCTCAGCGGCCGTTGGCACACCTGGAAACACTGCAACCAACAGCTGATCCTCTGGAAAGTCTGACACCTGTTGACAATGGACAGTACTGTTAGAATAAGTTCATACTTGAATGGTATTCTTAGTCTACAGTCAAAAACACTGCCCTTAGATTATATACATATTTAACATGTTTGAAATCAAAGTAGAGGGAGGGGACAATGAAATAGCTTTGGGCTTGACCAACATGTGTTAATAACCAATACAACGCTTTATTAATTTAACACCTAGCATCATATCACATTATGACACGGTTATAACCATGTCATAATATGTCAACAGTTGACATAACCTGTCATAACATTGTCGTAACACTGTCATGACACATATATTTTGACGTGTTGTGACATACTGTACAGTACCAGTCAAAAGGTTGGACACGGCTACTCATTCAAGGGTTTTTCTTTATTTTGACTATTTTCTACAGTACATGCTCCTCCAAGCTCTGAAATAACACATATGGAATTATGTAGTAACCAAAAAAGTGTTAAACAAATCAAAATATAATTGTGATTTTATATTCCTCAAAGTAGCCACCCTTTGCCTTGATGACAGCTTCGCACACTCTTGGCGTTCTCTCAACCGGCTTCATGAGGTTAAAAGTTCATGTGGTTGAGCCAATCCGTTGTGTTGTGACAAGGGAGGGGTGGTGTACAGAAAATAGCCCTGTCATCACGGCAAAGGTTGACTACTTAAAAAAAATCTCATATATAAAATATTTGTTTCAACACTTTTTGGGTTATTACATGATTCCATATGTGTTATTTCATAGTTTTGATGTCTTCACTATTATTTTACAATGTAGAAAATAGTACAAATAAAGAAAAACTCTTGAATGAGTAGGGGTGTCTGTTTGACTGGTACTGTATATTACAATATTTTATGGCTGGTTATGACATCTATGTAAGAGTGTTAAAGCCCACAAAACCTGCCACACAAGGCAAACCAATCCATTCTACTTGTAATAATAGTATGATAAATAACATTTTTCTACCATTGTAATTGTGCCCACATTGATGTAAAACATGTGTCTAGCCCAATGCTCTGTTGCTGATGACTGGGATGAATACAGGAGAAGGACAAAATACCCTCTTTGGAACTTATGACTGACAGTCATGTATGTGATATGCGTATCTGGCTTATATTATTACCCTTACAACAACAACTTTTTTTTCTCCATATTTTGGAATCAAAGTTTGCTTGTTCACAACATTCTAAAGATGTATATGTAGCGTTACCAGTTATTGGAACTGTTAACTGCAGGCACAAGCATCATACGTTGGAAGAGGAGAAGCAGGAAGGGAAGCCCAATGGAAAAATGGGAAAGCAAAAATGAAGATTCTTGGCAGGGAAAAAAATGTAACATAAATAATGCAATTTAGAGTTAAATCATTTGATGTTGTTGTTGTGATGAATATTTCACAGTCATATATTTTTTTCATCAAATTTGGAAGAACTTGTGAAAAATACGCATTGTCATGAAGCGTTATGGCCATCCTGTGTCACTTTACTTGTACTAAGAAAATACACTTTATGACACTATCAAGAAGCATCATAATCATATAATCCCCATAGGTCTATCACATACGTGCTCTTATGTCAGTCATCAGTCACAAAGTGGGTGTCTTGTCCTGCTCCTGAAATCTCCTCCTGCATTCATCCTAGTCATGAGCAACAGATCATTGGGGTAAGTACATGTCTGACATCAATGTGTGTTTGCAAGTTAATATGGTACATTTTAGAAAATGTAATTTAACATAAACATACCCTTGACAAGTAGGCTACGGTGTAATGGAACGGTTTGCTTTGTGTAGTAGGTTTAGCGGGTTTTGACACTCTTATGTAGGGGTCATAACCAGCCATAAAATAACACAATATGTAATGACACAGTTTATGACAAGTTGTTTCAGCTGTTATGACCTCCTATGACATGGTTATGACCGTGTCCTAATGTGTTATGACCCTAGATGTCAAATAAAGTGTTATCCTTTTTCCAATCCAATCTCCAACTCCATGTTTTCGCAAAAGTGTATTTCTTTCTCGATGGGAAAAGTACGTCTTGCCAAACAACTGTTTCTCCACCCCTTCAAAATAGCTACTACTAAATGTTTTTCTTTATAATGGCCTTCATCCACTTTGGATTTACCAGCGAGGCACGAGTTCCAACCAGCAATCAGTGTCCATTTTAAAAGCCACTAATGTTTTTATGGCAAATCACATTTGAAGCACATCAATTATCAAGCCTTAATAAAATCACAATTTAAGTAGCAAAGTAGTGGACAAATAAAGAGGAAATGAATGACTTGCAATAAGGGGAAAGAGGTATAGTATGAATGGTAGAGGGAAGGGGAGAGGGAGGGGGATATGATGCAACAGCCCCTGAAAAAAATCAATACACTCAGCTTGTATTTGTTCTCTTTGCGATCACTCATTAGTCTAAAAACTTGTCTGGCTCTGTGTACTTGGGTAGCGCTGGCATTTTGTGCCCCCAAACTCATTGGCTGGAGTGAAAAATCTGATCTGCGTTAAGGGAGGAGAGAAGGTGAGTCAGACAGTCAAATGAGTGAGTGTTTTGGAGAGAACTTTATCCAAGCCCAAATATGGTTGTAAAACCACCTCTTCAGAACTGTATCTTGTTGCTTTAATATTTTAATTAACAGCAAACATTTTTGGAGCGGCTTCCTCACAATCTTACTGTACGCAAAGCTAAATAAATAAGATGAAACAGTGGTCAATTATTCATTACTATTGTAAACACACCATGATGTGGATTCTGTTTTTCATTCGTCGTGAACTTGAAGATACTGGGTTATTCTATCTTAACTCCTTCCATAGTGCATTATTTCCAACAATGTTGTAATAAATAGGTTATGATGATTCACCTATGACTATAATTTTATTCTGTGAGGTAAAGTACAGTCGTCACCCAGGAAATGAAGGGGTGGGGGGGGGGAAAGAGAGAGAAAGGGATGCCCAGAAGAAGTGCACTCTCTTAGGGAAAAAAGAGGACATGTTCACCTCTTGCACCCCACTGAGTGGTGAATTAACAAGTGGTGGTGAAACCAGGGGGGGATATTACTGAACTCCCTATTCCAACCTCGATTAATAAGCCGTGGGTTGAAATTAGCTGAGAAGCAAATGCCCTGCTTTGCTCTCACTATTGTCAGCCATTGAGCTGTACCGTAGTAGGGCAACACTGCAGTTTAATGGACCCTGACATCAATTGCGGTTTTGCAGCGATCTTTGCTTTATTGTGGGGAGTTGTTTACTTTGACATGATGGAATATGTTTCACCTTGAAGGTGAACTGAACGTGAACCGCAGAAAACCAAAAGAGAAATGAATACAAAAATTCTAATAACACTTTGTAAGGCGGTTGTTGCACAATATCAAGGTTTTGAACCCTATGTCAACTCTAGCAGTACATGGATGAATAGGCCTTAATATGATTTCCATTTAGAGAAAGGGTGAAAGAAATGAAAGGCGGGATGGTTTGATAGGATTAAACTGTATATGGAGGAGCAAATGACACATGAACTAGTGTTCATAAACTCAATAGATACCGTATAATGTATGTAGGTCCCAAAAGGTTGTATAACAAAACGTTTTGTATGAAATGAGGTGCTGTAACAGTCTATTGAAGCTAGCAATTAATAGCTCAAGCTAGATCTATAACTGTCTATATCTGAGTGTGCCCTTCAGTTCAACACAATTAAATTGGCTGGTGCTATACTATACTGCCATGAACATACCAGGTGACAAAGTGCACTTTATCCCTCACGAAGCCTCACTCTGACCCATATCACAGTAGCTCCCTCCACTGGCTCTCAGCCTAGCTCACCTGAGGCGCCTCTCATATTAAATCCACTGTGGAGTTGAAGACACAGAGAGACCACAAGTCTCACACTATATGCCGAAACCAACACACAAAGTGTAAGAGTAACACACTTAACAATGACATATCAGCTCTAGCTCTACTCCGCAGATACTATGCACATCCAATGTCATAGTAATGCCTAAGATCTCCTTCATTCCAGGCTAATTCAGAAGAACGCATTTCATTGCTCCGACTTCTGAAAATAAGTTGTTAGGGCTCATCAAGCTGCCTCGAGGGTGGAAGAAGATGCCGAGCCTCTCGCACCTGTGTGAAAACGAATCACAGGACAGCCCGAGGGCAAACGCCAAAGCGTCTGAGTGGATAGAAAGAGACCAGAGAGAGGGAGAATGAGAGAGGAAGGGATTCACGCTTACTTGGAGCAGAGCCTTCTTAATGACTCTCCCCACATCCTGTCTCCACTCGGGGACATCAGGGTTGTACTCGTCCAGATTAGGGGAGAAAGATAAAAGCAGAGATTTGAAGAACTCTGTCAGAAAGAGAGAGAGAGAGAGAGAGAGACCCAGGGGAGAAACAGAAACAGACCGTTAATTCAGCCCCTGATGTAGGTGCATTATTCTCAAGGTATCCTCCTCATTCCCCACTGTCCATTGTTCTGGGTGTGTCCCTCCTCTAACTGTCTTCTGATGGGGGGGAAAGCTGACAGGGATGTTGGTGTGTGTGAGTGTGTGGGCACAGTATGCATGTGCTCATGTTTTGACAAGAGGAGATGATTGCTTGCTAAGTGATTTCTTAGATAATTGGGGAAATGTCCTCTTCTCATATATCCTGACATTCAAATGTAAAGTACACTCAAAAGTTGCATACCAAGTGAGATGCCTGCTAGATGTGCTAATTAGCATTACATTAAGTAGAATAATTTGATTAGGGTGATCAGAGAGAGAGAGAACCTTGGACTGCTATCGTCTTGGTGTCTTGCAGTATGGCGTTGGCTGAAGACACTTGGACCGTAACCGTGTTCATTCCCTCGCTGGTGAAGGTGTACGAGATGCTCCCGTCTAAACTGATCACCGGCTGGAGGAAGAGGGAACATGGACAAAACGGATGATCACACTTTGATCATGTCATAATCCCTTCACCTAAATCCTTTAAACCTTTAAAACCTTTAAAACCTTGCGGCTAAAACCCCAGAACATGAAAGAAATACATTCCAGATGATAACAACTTCTCACTTTGAGTAGTCGGAGCATCTGACTTGAATAAAACCCTACATAACACATCCTCCCTATAAGACCTAGAACCAATGCAGCTAAGGTCACAACTTAGGAAATACTAATAAGCTGTCTGAACAAAATATAAGATCAGAGACTCTGCTCCGCCTCTATCATAGTCGTCTTCTTCAATAGAAGAGGTCAATGTATTTAATACCATAGACATCATGTATAACCCATATATACATCAGTGGAGGCTACTGACGGGAGGACAGCTCATAATAATGGCTAAAATGGAATGGAACTGAAATGAAAACCAGGTCTTTGATGTGTTCGATGCTGTTCCATTGGTTTCTGTTTCAGCCATTACAATAAGCCTGTCCTCTGATTTAGTTACAGTGACACCAGCCACAACTGCAGTACATGTACAGTATATGGCATTATAGGGTAAGACCCCTTTTGAATTGTGTCAAAAAAGTTGTATAGTTGGTTACCCACATATACTGTATACTATACATAACACTGGAGTCCCACAGAGCTCGGTTCTCGGCCCTCTTCTCTGTACACCAAGTGCTTGAAGTCTAATTTACCTCAGTGTTGTTCCCCAGCCACCAGAAGTATGTCACGGTCCTGGAGTGGATGGGCCACACCATTGCTGTTAGGTTTACTTCCTTGTTCTTGATGGCCACAAATGGAGCCAGCAACTGGACATGTTCCACAGGACCTGATACAAACACAGTCGATGATTCATATTCAGTATTGGATGATTCATATTCAGCATTGGATGATTCAGACTCAGCATTGGATGATTCAGACTCAGTATTGGATGATTCAGACTCAGTATTGGATGATTCAGACTCAGTATTGGATGATTCAGACTCAGTATTGGATGATTCAGACTCAGCATTGGATGATTCAGACTCAGTATTGGATGATTCAGACTCAGCATTGGATGATTCAGACTCAGTATTGGACGATTCATAGTGAGTATTGGATGATTCAGACTCCATATTGGATGATTCAGACTCAGCATTGGATGATTCAGACTCAGTATTGAATGATTCAGAATCCATATAGGATTGTAATTACAAGGACATTGCTTGAGACTCTGCCTATTTCACAATAGGAAAAGCATTCGCACATGGAAATATTATTTTTAGATACTTTTTTGGTTTAAAAATGAAAAGCACATCCGAAGATTAATTTTACAGGTGCGTGGGAAAAAAGAAATAGCAACCTTCTTAAATTAAAAATTAGAGAAAAGAAGATCTCTCGCACTGAGCTTGCCAGTGTCACTTTCATTATCACTGGGGTGGTGTGTGGGATCTTCTTCTCATTAAGACTACTTTAGCTGAAAAGGGAAGGTGAATGAAATCTTCCTCAACAAATGTCATAACTGTCATAATGTTTTCTGGTTTTGATGGAATTTAGTTGAAGAACAAGATTTTTTCTGGACTTAAAACACGTTGGCATTATCATGTTTTTGAGGTGATACCTTGTGAGTAATACTGTGGTCTGCCATGCTGAGACTGTAATAGGAGCTGACGTGGGTGTACTTGGCATTATCATGTTTTTGAGGTGATACCTTGTGAGTAATACTGTGGTCTGCCATGCAGAGACTGTAATAGGAGCTGACGTGGGTGTACTTGGCATTATCATGTTTTTGAGGTGATACCTTGTGAGTAATACTGTGTGGTCTGCCATGCAGAGACTGTAATAGGAGCTGACGTGGGTGTACTTGGCATTATCATGTTTTTGAGGTGATACCTTGTGAGTAATACTGTGGTCTGCCATGCAGAGACTGTAATAGGAGCTGACGTGGGTGTACTTGGCATTATCATGTTTTTGAGGTGATACCTTGTGAGTAATACTGTGGTCTGCCATGCAGAGACTGTAATAGGAGCTGACGTGGGTGTACTTGGCATTATCATGTTTTTGAGGTGATACCTTGTGAGTAATACTGTGGTCTGCCATGCAGAGACTGTAATGGGAGCTTGGCATTATCATGTTTTTGAGGTGATACTTGGAGTAATACTGTGGTCTGCCATTATCATGTTTTGTTTTTGAGGTGATACCTTGTGAGTAATGCTGTGGTCTGCCATGCAGAGACTGTAATGGGAGCTGACGTGGGTGTACTTGGCATTATCATGTTTTTGAGGTGATACCTTGTGAGTAATACTGTGGTCTGCCATGCAGAGACTGTAATGGGAGCTGACGTGGGTGTACTTGGCATTATCATGTTTTTGAGGTGATACCTTGTGAGTAATGCTGTGGTCTGCCATGCAGAGACTGTAATGGGAGCTGACGTGGGTGTACTTGGCATTATCATGTTTTTGAGGTGATACCTTGTGAGTAATACTGTGGTCTGCCATGCAGAGACTGTAATAGGAGCTGACGTGGGTGTACTTGGCATTACCGTGATCTAAGTGGTGAAGGTTCCTATAGCGGAAAGATATAACACAGTATTTTAACAGTATTATTCTGGCTGACAGTGGTGTGACTCGGCGTTCAGGCTTGTACGTCTCCACTTGGGCCTCTGTTATCCTTTTTAACTGAGACTAATCTTTATCCTAGCTTTCAAACGCATGCAGTGTATGCATGTGTGAGTGTTAGTGTCTGTATGTTTGTGATATGTGTGACTGAAAGAAAACACAGTAAAGTATTATTCTGGCTGACAGTGGTGTGATCTGTGTGTCTCCATCTTTTTAGGTTTGTGTCCATGCAGGTGTGTGTGAGTGTTAGTGTCTGTATGTTTGTGTATGTGTGAGAAAGAAAGTGTGTGTGTGGTTTGTGTCCATGTGTGTGTGTGTGTGTGTGTGTGTGTGTGTGTGTGTGTGTGTGTGTGTGTGTGTGTGTGTGTGTGTGTGTGTGTTGCTTAAAGCATCATCTGCACTCTCTCTCCCCTGTAAATTACCACAAAATGTGCCAAACAGCCTCCCGAGTGCAGAGGTCTGAGGCACTGCACCACAGTGCTTGATGAGTCAATACAGACCCGTATTCGATCCCAGGCTTTGTCACAGCCGGCCGGTTCCTGGGAGACCCATGAGGTGGTGCACAGTCATCCGGGTTAGGGGAATGTTTGGACAAGGTCCTTGTCCAATCGCGCTCTAGAGACTCCTTGTGGCGGACCGGGCGCCTGCAATCTGACTGCGGTCATCAGGTGGACGTTGTTTCCTCCGACACATTGGTGCGGCTGGCTTCCGGGTAAAGCAAGCAGTGTGTCAAGAAGCAGTGCGGCTTGGAAGGGTATTATTTTGAAGAACGTACGGATCTCGACCTTCGCCTCTCCAGAGTCGGTACGGGAGTTCCAATGATGTTGCGAGACTGCAACTTCCAATTGGATATCACGACATTGGGGAGAAAAAGGGGTACTTTTTTTAATTTGCACCAAACCATGGAGAAAAAAACACCAGCAGAATCAATGACATCAAAAATATCAAGGTACACTGATTGAAAGTGTCATGGCGACCAGAGACAGCACTTAAAATGCCACCAGTAAATTACTAAAGCCTCACTTTTCAAATCAGGAGACGAAGTGGCAATTCAAACACAGCACTTCAAAGAGCTGGATAATTCTTGACGCCTTTTAGACATGAGCATGTTATATTTGTCACTATTATTTACTTGACATTTGGCTGGCTTGTTCATTACAAGATGACAAGAGCGAGAGAGCATCAAAGTGCTGTACTATGTGCAGAGCATTCTGGTACTTTGTCTTTAACTGGCTCCATTGTACACTGCTGTATATTTAGTAAGGTGGTTATTTACAGAGAAATATGAGGCAGAGATATTCGATTATGATCCTTGAGAACCACAGCACTATTGTTTTCTATCCTTTCCCTCCAATCAGGGACGGATTCAGAGCAGGGTTACCAGGTGAGTGACCACTCTGGTCAATCTGTCACGACTTCTGCCGAAGTCGTTGCCTCTCCTTGTTCGGGCGGTGCTCGGCGTTCGACGTCACCGGCCTTCTAGCCATCATTGATCAATTTTTCATTTTCCATTGGTTTTGTCTTGTCTTCCCACACACCTGTTTTCAATCCCATTCATTACCTGTTGTGTATTTAACCCTCTGTTTCCCCTCATGTCTTTGTCAGAGATTGTTTTATTGTCAGTGTAGTTTGATTGTTGTATAGGTGCGCGTCGGGTCCTCGTACCCATGTTTGTTTGTTTGTGTACATTTTAGTGTAATGGAGCATACTACGTGGACTTTATTAAAAGACTCCATTTTACACTCCTTTTGACTCTCCTGCACCTGACATCCCTGCCACCTATACACCTATGCCTGACACAATCAATGGCCGATGTCACAATAACTGACCAATTATCTACCAGGTACAGTATAAACTAAAACCAGAAGTACTTCATACCTCAATGGCGGGAATTGAATATCCCTGACAAAATAGATGAATGTATAGAGGTGACGTACACGTAACATGGAGATACAAGGTGGTGGAATCAAATCCCAGGGTGTTCTCCGCCAAGGCCGAGACACGGAATATCCCAGCCGACTTGTAAACGTGCCTGATACCCTCTTCGATCCAGCTCAGGTTGGAGTAGGAGACTGCCGTGCCATCTCCGAAATCCAGTTGGATGTTGGTTCTCATTGAGTCCCCCTGGAAAACAAGTAAAGTCTCAAGTAAGGACTAAAGATGAAGAAAAAAAGAAAGAAAAAATACACAAATATGACAAATTCAAAAATTAAGTTAGTTACATGAAAAAAAAATATATATATATATATATATATATATATATATATATATATATAACAATTCCATTGTATTTGAGAGCCAGGCTAGATGCTTGTACTTGTGTTTATTATAGACTTAAATACATATCATTGTTTGTGGCAGGTAGCCAAGTGGTTGGCACATTGGGCCAGTAACCAAAAGGTTGCTGGATTCAATCCCCAAGCAGACAAAGAAAAACATCTGTTGTTTTGCCCCTGAACAAGGCAGTTAACCCACTATTCCTTGGTAGGCCGTCATTGTAAATAACAATTTGTTCTTAAAACCAACCTGCCTAGTTTAATCTTTATTTAAGGTATTTTTTAAAAATGGAGTTCTATACAATAACTCAAAACCACAGTACCGTGCAGTAATCAGCACTAAGCATGCATGAGCACAGGCAGGGCATCTTTGTCTGTTTTTGTCAGAAGTCCAACAGATTGTGTTGTGACACCTCTACATCAGCATGCGTCCTGAGTCTGACATGAGTCCCTGTGGTGTGAGTGTGTGCGTGCATACATGTGTGTGATGGAGGGAGAGAGAACCACAGGAAGGTCAAGGTAGTGTAGTAATCAAGAGACAGTAGGGTGGCAGGTACACTAGTCAACAGACTGCTGGGCTACATTCAAACACAGACACAAGCAGTCAGCACCAGCCCGAACATTAGGGTTGCATCATATTCTGCCCCACCATGAGAGCAGTGTGTTTGCCTGTTACTACTAATGAGGTTTGTGTGTCTGTCTCTCTCTCTCTCTCTCTCTCTTTCATTTTATTCACTATATGTTTTGCTTCTTTTCAAGCACAGCAGAGTATAAAAACACGAGAAGGCTTCTGGGGGTATATTTCACACCATTGTACACTGAAAATTATAAACTATGAATAAGCTGAATAAAGAAAGGGAGAATAGAATGGAAGAAAAGGGACACGTCAGCGGCTATTGTGTGGAAATGTAATGACCCACAATCCTTTGCCAAAATGTCACTCGCAATGGCACTTAGGTTTTCAGTGGCGTCGATGTCATTCAGGCTTTTGTTGATGTTCACATTCTCTGGACACTTCTAGTTCTCTATCGAGGTGTCCTGGGATCGCTAGCTAATCTGCATGAGACTGATGCTGGCATGCCGGCTAAATGTCAAGCTTTGTGTCCGTGGCTCTGTGGTACTCAGAGGGCCTCAAAATCCAAAATGCATAATAGGGTAAGCATCATGGTCTGGACAACAGTGCTGGTTGACAATGAGGGGTTTTGTTAGTTCAGGTCCAGACACAGTAGGACTGTGTAATGTACTCTTGTTCAGGTGAATGTCAACACACAAAGGATGGTATAAATGGTGTGATGTCAGTGCTGTCGTGCTGATGGTGTGTCATACCTGGGTTCAAATCGTTTTTGCTTTCTTTAAAACGCCTTGAGTGTTTGATTTAGCCTGCCTGGAGAGCTAGATGGACTGATTTGCACTTTTGGGACTATTCCATTGGTTCTGGTTGGTGTTCACATGACATGCTATAAGGCAGCTAATGCACAGTAAATCTGGTTGGAGGACACATGACATGCTATAATGTAGCTAATGCACAGTAAATCTGGTTGGAGGACACATGACATGCTATAATGTAGCTAATGCACAGTAAATCTGGTTGGTGTACACATGACATACTATAAGGCAGCTAATGCACAGTAAATCTGGTTGGAGGACACATGACATACTATAAGGTCCCTTTGTGATAATGAAAACTTGACATGTGACACTGCAGATCCCATCCCCCTCTTAAAACATCAAACTTTCTTCCCCCTCCCTCTCTCCTTTTTTTCTTTTTCTTTTTCTCAACTACCATGTTCACAACCTAGCAGTACCACACATGACATATTTAGGCCCATTTGCTCTCCCCAAGAAATACTGCAATCTTGGGCTTCATGAACATAAATAAAACCCAATGCCATGAAGATTCTTCACCTGCATTTGTCTCTTGTGATAGTTGTTTTGAATTATTCTGGGACTGAAATCATTATAAAATACCTCTCTAATCAGAGGAGGCCTCTCTTAATGAAATAAATATATCCTAATTTCCTCAACTCATCACACTGTAATATGACAGCTGGGCCTGGGAGAGACCTCGTGGTAGCGACACTTCTTATCTGCAGTGCAGGGGGAAAGCACCGCCGCACCGAGCAGAGCACCTCCGCACCTCTTCCACCTGAATTTAAAGTGAGATGGTTGAACAGTGTCTAGGGAATGAGGGGAGCGAGGCAAGGCCCTGGCCCTAGAACGAGGCTACTCTGAGTCTCACTCTATAACAGGGTCTCCAGGGGTGCCTTTCTCTCTTAGGTCTTTATCTCTTACTCTGTCTCTCAGCTCAGGGCTTGGGTCCTGTAGCTGTGTGTGGGTGATGTTGTGTTGCAAGTTACAATTAAACTTTCAGCAGTTGGTGTATATGGGATAACATAACAGGGAAATCATTTCAAGCGTATGTCTGGAAAAACATCCATATTTCACTCAGTAACACGCCTACAGTGAGTGAGTTTTACACCACATGCAAGTACTACTTTTACAACCATGTATAACAAAACAAAACACATTGACTTTTCATTCCATGGCTTAAGGTAAAAATCAATGCAACTCATAACAGAAATGTATACAAAGTCATCCATTTGGGCTCCTAGGCCCAGAATAATGATATACAAAAAGGAAGCCATTTTGGCTTTTGGCCCAGCACTACCTCATCCAGATGCACTAGGAAGGTGACGTTGGTGTGAAGGTTGGCAGTAAGCTTGCCCTCTCTGGTGGAGAGAGAAAGGCCTTTTGGAGCCCTGTTGGGACACGTCTGCTTCCTGGGTGTGTACATGTCCTTGATTCCCTTGACGCAGTTGTTGGACACCACTTTTCGGTACCTTAAGAAGATACCATATGAATGAGTTAGAACATGTTCAGCATGGTTTACTGAGGTCATGGCTTCATGACACTACTAGTTAACAAGGCTATGGTATTGCTCACGTTCATCAATTAAGTTTAACAGGAAATAAAAATGCTTAGTAATTACTCATTTAAAAAGTACTTTTAACCCTGAAAGTTAATGTCTGACACAAGACGTACAGTAATTGTTGGCCAAATTGACAAAACTCCAACATGTTTTCTAACTCCTGGAAAAAACTTGACTTTTAAGCTTGGGGAGGCGGATGCATAAATGAAGGATGAACCATTCTCCTCAGACTTCCACCATCCTGAGGCGTCCTAATCTGTGTCCTATGACTCCTGACAGTGCTTTGCAGCTCTCAGAAGTACACCATCTCACTCAGTATAGATCTACTGTCTGGTGAATGACTCAGGCCTAAATAGCCAATATCACTATTCACACTAGGAGCCGTGCCAGAGGGTGTGACACCCTGACAGTGTTTCATTACAGTGGGAAGATGGGAAGATGACGAAGCATTGGCCAACCTATATAGAGAGATACTGTAGCCACTGTAAGTTTGAATGTGTTTTTTTACTTATCTTTTGAAATGTGTGATACATATTCAGGATTCTTAACATGGACCATATTATGACCATCATAATGTTTTACAAAATGAAATGGAAAACATCAGAGCGATAATGTATGGCCTCCCATTGAGCAGAAATATACAAAAGGGTTGCCTTCACTTAGAATAGACAACATAGAAACGCTACAAAATAGTGTCCCTATGTGGAACTCACCCTGTGCTGTTGAGGTACTTCTGTCCTTGGCTGCAGCTCCTTGATACAACAGCTGGGTTGAACCAGAACGCTGGTAGACAGTTCCCTTCTCTACGCCGTTCATAACCATAATCACTATAACAAATCACATACAGAATGTGATCAATATCAACACTTTACCTGTACCTACTGTATATGTACATATCTACCTCAATTACCTCATATATCTGCAGGTCAACTCAGTACTGGAACCCGTGTATATAGCCAAGTTATCGTTGCTCTGTGTATTTATTATTACTTTTCTATATTTTTCTCTCTGCATTGTTGGAAAGAGCCCGTGAGTAAGCATTTCACTGTTCGTCTACACCTGATGTTTACGAAGCATGTGATAAATACAATTTGATATGATTTTGAGCCAAAGGACCAACAGTTTTCCTGTGTTATATGGTACAGCTTCCCTTTCCCATCCCATTAGCATAATACAAATAATGGATATATTTTGCATTGCAACGCATCATTATTGTATTTTGACTGGACTGCGGTTGAAAAAATGCTCCAGATCAGCAGAGGTAGGAAGACTGAGCCAGGGGGGACTCCATGTCAACACAGGCAGCCAGGTCACGGATGGCTGACTTCCCCCGGCTGACGTTAGCTACGTCCAAATCACAAAGTGATTTACATCTGGGCAAAGCAGGTTAGACAAGTGCCCATTCTAATAACGAAACTGTCATTGATTTATCAATTAATTACCTAGCCTGAACTAACAGGAAGCAACAAAGCCTGAGGTTCGTCTAGGATTCACTATGGCCTGGTCTGACCTCAGTGTGATTATGAACCTACCCCAATTTATTGGCAGGCTGTCAAGTGAAGTTATGGTGTTTTGGTTGGTTGGGATAATAGTTATAAGGGATAAAGTGATTCCAATGAGGGTACAGTGTCCAGTTAAGGACATAACAGCACCACTGAATCACAGCTTTGGTAATTTATTGATTCAATTACTTTCCATTAAGTCAAACAAAAGTATGGTGTCCAGTTTAGTACATTATAGTCACGCAGACTGCCAGGGTGTTTTGGTTACATATGAATACTAATCTCTCCTCACTTGTTATTAATATAATATATACAGTGTTATATATATGTATAAACACCGAACAAAAACATAAACACAACATGTTGGTCCCATGTTTCATGAGCTGAAATAAAAGATCCCCAGAAATTTTCCATAGGCATAGCATTTCTCTTGCCAAGATAATCCATCCACCTGACAGGTGTGGCATGTCAAGAAGCTGATTAAACAGCACGATAATTACACAGGTGCACCTTGTGATGTGAACAATTAAAGGTCACTCTAAAATGTGCAGTTTTGTCACACAACACAATGCCACAGATGTCTCAAAGTTTTGAGGGATCGTGCAATCGGTATGCTGACTGCAGGAAAGTACAGCAGATCTGTTATCAGAGAATTGAATATTCGTTTCTCTAGCATAAGCCACCTCCAACGTAGTTTTAGAGAACGTGGCAGTATGTCCAACTGGCCTCACAACCGCGGACCACGTGTATGTCGTTGTGTGGGCAAGCGGTTTTCTACAGATGCGTCATGTGAAATCCATAGATTAGGGCCTAATGAATGTCTTTCAATTGACTGATTTTCTCTTATGAACTGTAAGTCAGTAGTTTATTTGAAATTGTTGCATGTGGTGTTTATATTTTTGTTCAGTATGTAACCTCTGTTTTCAGTCTGGTCACTGTCCCACTTTGGAATCAACCCCTGGACCTTATGTTCACAGAACAACAGAACAACAGGCCCGGTGCATTGCCACCCTGTTACACAATACGCAATCAGTAAATATTTCAGCCCTTGACTTTTGTGAAAACTTCAAAGTCAATTAAAAGTTTTATTGTTTTTCACTCTGAACATTGAAGTTTCTCAAAGAGATTGTTTTTTTATTTTTGAATTTCACTGTCTCTATCACCAGCTGTAGAGATAGATAGAAAGAGAGTGTGTGAGAGAGAGAGAGAGAGAGAGAGAGAGAGAGAGAGATAGCGAGACATGCCATGTGGTCAGGAAGTTTGTGAAATGTGTCGTATAATAATTTCAGTCCAAAATAATTAAAAACAACTATCACTGGAGACGAATGGATTCTAATTAAAACTCATACTGTCTGACCTGACACCGCTGGCATTTACATAAACATGTATCATTGCTTTTTTTTTCCCTGCCTTTTGAAGATGAAAAAAAACAACCTCCTACAGTCCTATTAACACCCCTCATTTTCTCTACGTTATTATAAACATCGCAAAACAAGCTAAGCAGAGAGACAGACGTTAGGAGCAAATTATCCCCCAAAATATCTGATAATTGGAGCGCTGACACCAAAAATGAACCAAATGAATAGGATCCTGAAATAGAGTATTAAATCCAATGGGACAACATACAACATACATTAAATCCAATGGGACAACATACAACATACATTAAATTAAATGGGACAACATACAACATACATTAAATCCAATGGGACAACATACACAAAGCATCATACAAATGTCTCTCTCTCTTTTATGGACACTGAAACCTCTGTTGATCTACTTGTGATACAAATACATGTTTTCATGTGTTCTATTTTACTGCAATTGTGAGTTATTATACTAGTACACTATAATTACCATTCAAAGTCATGGGCCCGACAGATACACGATTCAGCAGAGAGGACTTTGGCGTAGTCTTTTCCCAGCATGCAATAATTTCCTGGTCTGCGTTTCATATAGATCTGTTTCTGGCCCATCACACACGGCTCGCCCTGTGAAACACATACAGGGTATTAATCCATATAGTGAACGCACATGGGATTACACTATATCATTTTCAAATGTCAAATTCACATAGAACAGCAAGTCAAACCATTCTTATGTTAACCTATTGAGCTTATTGGAACTAACCAAACACTGTAAGTACACTGCATCAACCTTGTAAAAACATTGGTACCCGGAGGAAAATGGGGAAGGGTCATGCTTTATACATTTCAGTCAGCAGGAGGGATTTTTATTATTTTATTTTGGCCAGGGGAGGGTCAGGTAATTTGTAATCGATTAAATGCCAAATTGCTCAGGCTTTGAGAATGATTTTACTATCTCGATGTGTGCCACTACTGTGGTCACAATAAAATGATCCATAGACTATACTATATGCTATAAGCCTAGGCTATATAAAGAGCATTTTCTGGAGAAGCACAGGGCAAAGTTACATTTCTAAGAAAATGTACTTTCTTCCTGAGTTTTTGCGTTGCTGTGGTGGTGTATATAAACTAGGTTTCACTGCATTACACACTGCAATGGATAGGCGCTTCCAATCATGAGCCCTGGCCTGTCCTGCTCTTGCTGATGTAAACCCTGTTGTGCTGCCTAACAAGTGACTGTGTTGTGTACGATGGCACTTCAGGAGGCCAGTCAAAGACTTATTCCGGATGTTTTATTTTATTTGTCCAGAAAAGTGTATATCTGTGCTTGCAGACTAGGCCTACTGATGCCCTGTTCAGTTTGAGAGGGAGAGAATGAAGATGAAACGGAAGACTCGAGGTGAACTTGCTACTGATAGAATTGATTTTAATAAAAACAAAATGTTTTGTTGCCCATAATGAAGCTAATTATCAGAGGTTTTTGACCTCACAATAAGCCATATTCAAGTCATTTACGTAACTTACATTACTATGAAGCAGCAGCAGTTTAATTTGACTTGAAGCTATTAAGAACAAGAGGGCTTTGTGTTGAAGACTATTTCTCTTATCAAGAAATAAGAAGTAGGCCTACCTGTTTGACTGAGGAAATGATAGTCTACTTTCCACAGACTATCAGCCATTTCCTTCAGTCACCATACACTCCTTAATATCTGTGTCAGTGAAGAGCGTGGCATGTTAAGTTAAAACCAGGGCTCGAAATGAGGAGGTAGGTGAGGGTATTGTGGCTTTTGTTAAAGAGCATGGCCAAAAGCATAGGCCTAACCCCTTGTTAGCTTGTTAGTTTGGAAATAAAAGTGTATGGACCTGATTATATGAAGTGATATATAAGGACACTTTAATCCGCAATTCTTTATGCTAGAAACAAGCTGTAAAATGCCGGGGAAAGACGAGTTCCGATGCATATGGGATATCTTTGGTTTGTCTCCATGACATGCAGAGGCTATGCTACAACCACCTATAGCCGAGGAGACAAGACATGTACTTTGCTTGAGAAGTAATGTGCGATTCTGTCATTATCAATTGACGTTGAACATTTCAACAGGTTATTAAACAACATAATAACTCTAAATCAGTCAGGAGGAAAAACAGATGTACTATTACTATTATAGTATTATTATTTCCAGGCTATAGCCTGCCATTTAAGAAATCAATTGAGAAACATTTGTGACATGCTACAGACTGCCAGGGGTGCACAGCATTTCAACAACATGCCTATACAGTACATTTCGCATTAAGGCAGCAGGGTAGCCGAGTTGTTAGAGCGTTGGACTAGTAACCGAAAGGTTGCAAGTTTGAATCCCCGAGCTGACAAGGTACAAATCTGTCGTTCTGCCCCTGAACAGGCAGTTAACCCACTGTTCCTAGGCCGTCATTGAAAATAAGAATTTGTTCTTAACTGACTTGCCTAGTAAAATAAAGGTAAAATTAAATAAAAAAATGAAATAAAATAAATTACTGAAAATTAAATAGAAACACGAGTTTGGCTAGTCTTTGGTTTGAGGATCATGTGGTGAGCTACAATACGCATGCCTAGTTTGTTCATTTAGACTAGCAGATGCTCTTATACTCTCATGCCTTAATCACAATCTACACAAATCTATTTTGCAGCAACACTATCTGTCACGTCCTGATCTGTTTCACCTGTCCTTGTGCTTGTTTCCACCCCCTCCAGGTGTCACCCATCTTCCCCACTTATCCTTTGGATATTTATACCTGTGTTTTCTGTCTGCCTGTTGCCAGTTCGTCAAGCCTACCAGCATTTTGTCTCAGCTCTTGTTTTTCCCTAGTATCTCTTTTTCCTCATCCTCCTGGTTTTTGACCCTCGTCTGTCCTGAACCTGTACCCGCCCACCTGACCACTCTGCCTGTCCCTGAGCCTGCCTGCCGTCCTGGCCTCTACTCTGGATTATCAACACCTCCCTGCCTTGATCTGTCGTCTTCCTGCCCCTGTTGTCACAATAAACACTGTAACTTCACACAGTCTGCACTTGGATCTTACCTTCATTCCTAATAATATCATGGAATAAAATCGAAAATTTTAGTTTCCCAATATATATATATTTTTGCTGTGTTAAACAACTAATGGCTTTTTCTCAAATGAATTGATGATCATGTACTTCAGTTGTAACTGGTTATGTTGTGCTCACTTTTTACAGTTGATAGACAACTTTAGCACTGTGCTCATTCGTCGTCATGCTCTATTTTGCTATTAAAAAAGATTCTGCCTGTCTCCAGTCATGTCAAATTATGTAGAATTGCATGAAATGTGTTAATAAAAGGCTATTTTGGGGAACGCAAATAAGATGATGGATTCCTGCAATGCTTTTGTTATAATTGATAGATTTTCACCACTACCCTTGTCCGCGGTGGTCTTTGAACTCACAACGTTCTAGCTACTTTGCCATCTAATAAAATGACGAACGGTTTCAAAAACTGCATATCAAAAGCTCTGGTCTGTCCTAGGAGTGAAGGTAAATGGTAGGCATGTTCTCTGCTACCCACTTGATGTTTTCATTATTGTTTGGGGTATAGGGGAGGGTCATTTTTTATTTGTCATTAAGGGAGGGTCGGGTAAAAATATATTTTACTGAAGGAAGGGCCATCCATTTTCTTTTCAGAGAGGTCCGATTTTCTCCAAGTATCGCCATTATATATAACGTTTAGTCCCTAACTAAAATGTAAATACATTGTTATAATAAGGACACATATTGATAAGTTGGACTGACTTCCTGTTTAAGAGGTATTACCTTGTTGTGAAGGTGCCACGTCTGATAGTCTCCTTCTGTACATTTCCTGTTGAAGATGGACTTGTAGTCTATCTTGATAAGCTGCCACTCAGACCTATGGCTGAAATGTCCAAAAAACCTTGAGAAACCAAAGGATGGATACATAAGTTAATATAACTCGACAAGGGTTGTCAGCGCTACAAGGTTTCACCAATGGGACATTCAGTCCTAAGCTAACAGACTGACAACCCTTATGAATCAAATATTTTCTCCCATTCAAACGTCTGTTAATAAAGATGAGACATCAGCAATCGTTGAATTAAAATTCCTCCCCATCCCCTCATATCTTCCCACCAAGAGGATCATGGTTCCCAAGAGAACAAGATGGAGAGACACATTATGTCATCCATCTCATCCCTCCATCCCCTTCCCTTTCACCAAAAGGAACAGAGTCCTAAAACAATGGAAGACAGAAAGATTAAACACGTCCTCCCTCCTTTTCTCCATCTAAGACTTCCTACGGAGGACAAAAGAACGTCATCCCCCGTCTCTAGATCATTCATCACTGCACGTCATCCCTCGGTTACTCTATTGTCCAGACTCACGTCATGATCTGGTTCTCTGTCCCTGCCTCCACCAGCATCCCGTCCACGAACAGAGGCACCAAGGAGAAGCTGTGTCTGGTCCACTGACGCCCTTCATCAAAACTGATTCTGTAACAGAGTAACAACACAATAACACATTGAATGAATCCCAAATGGCACCCAGGGTCTACAGGCCTCTGGTGTAAAGTAGTGAAGCCTACTAGGAAAAGGGTGTCATTTGGGCTGCAACCATTCACATCTCAGACTGGCGGTAACAAGAAGGTCAATATGTATCATTCTGACTTGGAGTGCTGATCTAGGATCAGTTTTACCTTTTAGATCATATTGAATGAGATTATACGGACCAGTGGGATCTGATCCTGGATTAGTATTACTACTCTGAATTCTAGCCCTGATGCTCTCAGTGTGACGCTCTGTCAAGATCAGTGGAGTGAATAGTCTCCATAGACAGTCACCCGCTGAATCTCAGGTTGTATCTAATTGACTACAATTAGTACACGTTCTGCAGAATAGAAGAAGAATAAAACAACAGAACTGTGTTTGACTATCAAAGCGTGGAGGCATAACAACTTGAAGAGAAAACTCAAAGTCTTGAGTTTACTGACAGTCTACAGTGACGGTGATGTAGAAGAAAAAACACAACACACAAAAGAAACCAGAATAGAACCGTTCATGTTCTAACGACTACAAAACAGGGGCGGAGAGGTGTGGGGAGACAAATAAAAATAAATGAAAAGAGAATGGGTAACTTTCATCCTCTGGGCCTGTTCTCTATTGATTCTGACATCTCATCAACATCAGAACAGATGTGAGAACACTGGAGTACTGTGTGTGACAAGGTTGGGAACAACACTCAACAAGGCAGACTCTTGCACTAGGATACAAGAAGCAGCAGTCCCCTTGTTGCAGCTTTCATCCCAACCTCCATGGGCCAGCATGCCTTCATCTGGTTAAACGTTCAGACAACAGACAAAGTATTGATACACATCTATTAGGAGGACACCAAGGCCAGGAAATGTTCTGTTACCCCTAGCTCTGAAGAGCGAAAGAGAGAGAGAGAGACACGATTGGTTTCTACAGCGCTTGCCTGGGTTCAAATAGTATTTATCTTTCAAATACTTTAGTTGCCATTACCTGGCCTAATGGATCCAATGGAATTGGCCCAAAAGCGCCACCCCCACCCACCTGGCCCTCTAGACAATTAAATGTCTCAATTAAACACTGAAAGAAAAAAAGACTATTTCAAAACTGGTCTGATATGAGGGCTTCGACTGTGTTCCTTTCCTCCACTAGTGCACTTAGATCATCTCGGAGACACAACCAGGAAGGAAGGAATCCTCCACACTTGAGTGGTGCTGAAAGTCATTTCTAAATGTTTTCCTAAAGTGATATTAAGAAGAAGAGAGATGTGGTTTCAGTTGAGTTGGTCTTCACTGAGGCAAAACGGAGGCACTCCAATTTAGAATAGGATGGTCAGTGTTAAAGTACTAAAAGAGGCACTTGGTGAAGAAAAACACTTTCCCCCAATTTAGATATTTGACAACATGTTTGCATCTTTATTGCATACGTTTAATCATATATAAAGTGTAATTAAAAAAGGTTTCTTTACTTTACATCAATAGAAGTACTAACATGTTACAACCAGTTATCAAATATACGAACACTGAACTAGATTTAAACCTACTGTAAATGCCTAGTGGGGACGGTTGGTTGTTTCACAGCGACAAGGGCCCCTCCTTTATCCAGAAACCAGACATTGTGTTCCTCCTCAAATATCTGAAACAGGACACACAGCCCATTCAATATAATATATGATTTACATACAGTTACCATTTGTACACATCTAGCTGAACACTGAGAGTTTCATAAGACCTCAAGATCAAAAGGCAGAACCAGCAGTCCCCCAAAAATATATTTTCCAAACTACAACATTCAAATATATGATTAGAATAACTTAGATTTTACCCCCAAATTCAGTCCAAACTCACATGTCTCCAGTTGTTACCAGCATCAGATGAGATGAACATTCCAACGTTATTGTACGAAAGCTCAGACCCAATATTCCCTGTGATAAAAATGGAACAAAGCATTAGTTATATTCATATTCAAATGATGCTGAAAATATGAAGATGGTGTAAATTACAATGAAGAATAGATGCAGAGAGGAGAAGAACAACCATTCATGATTGGACGGATATTGCTCAGTTTTTCTTAAGCAATGATGAAAAACAGCTGCTATCTCAAGGCCATCAGACTGTTAAACAGCCACCACTAACATTGAGTGGCTGCTGCCATCACACTGACTCAACTCCAGCCACTTTAATAATGGGAATTGATGGGAATTTATGTAAAATATATCACTAGCCACTTTAAACAATGCTACCTAATATAATGTTTACATACCCTACATTATTTATCTCATATGTCTACGTATATACTGTACTCTATATCATCTACTGCATCTTTATGTAATACATGTATCACTAGCCACTTTAACTATGCCACTTTGTTTACATACTCATCTCATATGTATATACTGTACTCGATACCATCTACTGCATCTTGCCTATGCCGCTATTTACCATCACTCATTCATATATCTTTATGTACATATTCTTTATCCCTTTACACTTGTGTGTATAAGGTAGTAGTTTTGGAATTGTTAGTTTGATTACTCGTTGGTTATTACTGCATTGTCGGAACTAGAAGCACAAGCATTTCGCTACACCCGCATTAACATCTGCTAACCATGTGTATGTGACAAATAAAATTTGATTTTGATTTGAACATTTTAAAATGCAGACCACACTATTTGCCTAGAGAGTTTTCAGCTAAACACTCGTGGCTGTATATTTACCACCACAGACAGATGCTGGCACTAAGACCGCACTCAGTCAACTGTATAAGGAAATCAGCGAACAGGAAACCGCTCAACCAGAGGCGGCGCTCCTATTGGCTGCAGACTTTAATGCAGAGAAACTTAAATCAGTTCTACTTCATTTCTATCGACATGTTAAATGTGCAACCAGCGGGAAAACATTCTAGATCACCTGAACTCCACACACAGAGACGCTTACTAAGCTCTCCCTCGCCCTCCATTTGGTAAATCCAACCACAATTCTATCCTCCTGATTCCTGCTTACAAGCAAATATTAAAGCAGGAAGCACCAGTGACTCGGTCTGTAAAAAATTGGTCAGATGAAGCAGATGCTAAACTACAGGACTGTTTTGCTATCACAGGCTGGAACATGTTCCGGGATTCTTTTGATGGCATTGAGAAGTACACTACATCGTTCACTGGCTTTATCAATAGGTGTATCGAGGACGTTGTCCACACAGTGACTGTATGTACATACCCCAACCAGAATCCATGGATTACAGACAACATTCGCACTGAGGTAAAGGGTAGAGGTGCCGCTTTCAAGGTGCGGGACTCTAACTCGGAAACTTACAAGAAATCCTGCTATGCCCTGCGACGAACCATCAAACAGGAAAGCGTCAATACAGGGCTAAGATTGAATCGTACTACACTGGCTCTGACACTCGTTTTATGTGGCAGGGTTGGCAAACTATTGCAGACTACAAAGGGAAGCACAGCCGCGAGCTGCAGAGTGACACGAGCCTACCAAATGAGCTAAATCACTTTTATGCTCGCTTCGAGACAAGCAACACTGACGCATGCATGAGAGCCTCAGCTGTTCCGGACAACTGTGAGATCACGCTCTCCGTAGCCGACGTGAGTAAGACCTTTAAACAGGTCAACATTCACAAGGCTGTGGGGCCAGATGGATTACCAGGACATGTGCTCTGGGAATGTGCTGACCAACTGGCAGGTGTCTTCACTGACATTTTCAACATGTCCCTGATTGAGTCTGTAATACCAACATGTTTCAAGCAGACCACCATAGTCCCTGTGCCCAAGAACACGAAGGCAACTTGCCTAAATGTCTACAGACCCGTAGCACTCATGTCCGTAACCACGAAGTGCTTTGAAAGGCTGGTAATAGCTCACATCAACACCATTATCCCAGCAACCCTAGAACCACTCCAATTTGCATACCACCCAAAAAGATCAGATGATGCAATCTCTATTGCACTCCACAATGCTCTTTCCCACCTGTAAAAAAAGAACACCTACGTGAGAATGTTATTCATTGACTACAGCTCAGCGTTCAACATCATAGTACTTTCATAGCTCATCACTAAGCTAAGGATCCTGGGACTAAACACCTCCCTCTGCAACTGGATCCTGGACTTCCTGACGGGCCACCCCCAAGTGGTGAGGGTAGGTAGCAACACATCTGCCACGCTGATCCTCAACCCTGGAGACCCTCAGAGGTGCGTGCTGAGTCCCCTCCTGTACTCCCTGTTCACCCATGACTGCGTGGCCAGGCACAACTCCAACACCATCATTAAGTTTGCAGACGACACAACAGTGGTAGGCCTGATCACCGACAACGATGAGACAGCCTATAGGGAGGAGGTCAGAGACCTCGCCGGGTGGTGCCAGAATAACAACCTATCCCACAACGTAATCAAGAGTAAGGAGATGATTGTAGACTACAGGAAAAGGAGGACCAAGCACGCCCCCATTCTCATCGACTGGGCTTTAGTGCAGCAGGTTGAGAGCTTCAATTTCCTTGGTGTACACATCACCAACAAACTATAATGGTCCAAACACACCAAGACTGTCGTGAAGAGGGCATGACAAAGCCTATTCTCCCTCAGGAAACTAAAAAGATTTGCATGGGTCCTCAGATCCTCAAAAGGTTCTACAGCTGCAACATCGAGCGTATCATTGACTTGGTTGCATCACTGCCTGGTATGGCAACTGTTCGGCATCTGACCATAAGACACTACAGAGGGTAGTGCATACGGCCCAGTACATCACTGGGGCTAAGCTGCCTGCCATCCAGGAACTCTACACCAGGAGGTGTCTGGACCTAAAAATTTGTCAAAGAACCCAGCCATAGACATTTCCCTCTACTACCGCATGGCAAGCGGTACCGGAGTGCCAAGTCTAGGACAAAAAGGCCTCTGAACAATTTTTACCCCCAAGCCATAAGACTCCTGAACAGGTAATCAAATGGCTCCCCGGACTATTTGCATTGTGTGCCCCCCCAACCCCTCTTTTACGTTGCTGCTACTCTCTGTTCATCATATATGTATAGTCATTTTAACTATACATTCATGTACATACTACCTCAATTAGCCTGACTAACCGGTGCCCCCACACATTGGCTACCCGGGCTATCTGCATTGTGTCCCGCCACCCACCACCCGCCAACCCCTCTTCTACGCTACTGCTATTCTTTGTTTTTCATATATGCATAGTCACTTTAACCATATCTACATATACATACGACCTCAATCAGCCCGACTAACCGGTGACTGCATATGACCTCGCTACTGTTATAGCCTCGCTACTGTATATAGCCTCGCAAGTATTGTTTTTCACTGGCTTTTTACAGTTGTTTTTATTTCTTTACTTATCTATTGTTCGCCTCATATCTTTATTTTTAGAAATTGCACTGTTGGTTAGAGCCTGTAAGTAAGCATTTCACTGTAACATGTGACGAATAAACTTTGATTTGATATTGCTCAGTTTTTCGTGAGCAATGATGTAACATGTTAATCTCTGAGCATATCTCTCCACTTTGTTGATGCCTTGTGATATCCCCCAACCACTGTTCAGTGTCAGGCGTGAGTTTTGAGCTGCATCGTGTTTCAGGGTCACCACCTGATCTCTGCACCAGCTGTGTGTGTGTGTGTGTGTGTGTGTGTGTGTGTGTGTGTGTGTGTGTGTGTGTGTGTGTGTGTGTGTGTGTGTGTGTGTGTGTGTGTGTGTGTGTGTGTGTGAGGGCGCCGGGGCGCCGGGCGAGTGATGACCTGGGCCAAAGCAGAGGGTTGTGTAGAGCTACCCGAACACACACTCACACACAAACATAATCTGCTGTGTCATGTGTCCTCAGTCTGCACTGGCCCACTTAAATAAACAGAGTGACTTTGCATCACCAAAATGTCTGAGTAAGGACAACATCTGAAGTGCTACAGTGTGTCTATCAGTAATGTTAGGGATTGGATAATCATCATAATATTCACAATCAAATGGAATTTCTGCACTAACTGGAAATGATAGTGAGCTATTCTCCTTTTGTACCATTACCTACATTGAATAGATGTCTTTCTATTCAGCCAAGTGAATTTCCACTTACGTGGACAGTAAGGTAATCTAATCTTATCTATCAAATGTTCATTCTGTATTCTCTCACCTGTGGCCACTATGATTCCCGGTGCTGAAGCCTTGGATGATATGCTGCCTGACAGGTAGGGGTTTTCAGACGTCTGCAGTTGGAGATGGAGCGAACAGAAGGGCTGAGAAATGACAGACAGTCCATTATATTTGACGAAGTCATTATACACTTATACACTGGTCAATCAAATCCCCAATGTTACATAGAACACTAAAAGTCCTTTAAAGGACCTTTAAAGGTGCACATAGCATATGCTTTTTTATTTCAAGAGAAGGTCCTTGAGATAAGGAAAAGAAAAGCTGCCATGCTGTCTTTATTAAGCTTTCATCTCAGAAAGCCTGAAGATAATGCCTAATAGAATCCTTTTTGATTCTGAAGTCTTCCAGTGAGTTACATTTACACCAAATGCTAATAACAATGCTAACATAGGCAGTTAACTATACAAAAAACAATATTTTGTGACCAAAACAAAACATGCAGCCTGTTCATAGTTTGTCTTAATTGTCATTATTAGTCATTAATACAGGGAGGGTCTATACATAAAATCATCAAGTCAAGGGAGAGAAGGAGAGAGAGGGAGACACAGCTACATGTGAGCTCTCACATTTTTAAACATGTTTTTTTACAAAAAGGTAGATTTGGAGTTAGACAAACTTGGATATTTCGTCAGGGACATATACAGGATGCTGTCCTCCACAGCATAATCTTCACTCCCGATTCAAAACTCCAAACCTAGAACCTAGTTTTGCACCAAATTTCCTGGAAGGGTTCCTACGACCAAGGATTAATTTTTCCAAGCTATACAGAGAGTGTCCTGGCAAACAAACAGCAGAGACCTGAGGACTCCATCCGCCCTGGGACTGAGACCAGATACAGCTTCAATTAGCACGGATGTGTGAAGTGAGAGGTGTCGAAGCCTTCGAGCCCAATAAATGGCAGGAGTCTCAGAGTATACCCCACCCAAATTCCGAGGCCTTTGGCGCCCCCTCTCGCTGTTCAGAGACCATCCACTGGCATTTTCTACAAGAAATCCGCCTACAGAAATAAAATATTCTCCCAAGTGGGTGTGACACCTACTCCCATTGTCTGCTGCACTGCTGCTTGGATTCTTCCTGGCAACATGTTCGCTGTCTGCCCTGGCCTGCCTCCCCTGTCTGGTACAGGTACCCCCGCCACACACGTACTGTTGGGGCGAGTGACTCTGAATTTACAATGGTTAGCCCCAAGTCGTTATATTTTTTTTCTTGTGCATTTTGTTATAGCTGCTTGCTAAAAAACTTGAGCAAACCTTCCTTTATGACCTGGCCTCTGTAAATTGGAATAGAATCAGCTTGATCCCCTCTGTTGAAGACGCTTGGACCTTAATTTCTTTTTCAGTGGTATTGTTAACTTTTTATGGCTGCAGGGGCAGTATTGAGTAGCTTGGATGAAAAGGTGCCCATTGCAAACGGCCAGCTCCTCAGTCTCAGTTGATAATATATGCATATTATTATTAGTATTGGGTAGAAAACACTCTAAAGTTTCCAAAACTGTCAAAATATTGTCTGTGGGTATAACAGAACTGATATTGCAGGCGAAACCCTGAGGAAAATCAAAACAGGAATTGGCCTCTATTTTCAAAACTCCATGTTCCATAGCCTCCCTTAGATGGATTTAAAGGGATATGACCCAGATTCATTTTCCTATCGCTTCCTCAAGGTGTCAACAGTCTTCAAACATAGTTTCAGGCTTTTATTTTGAAAAATGAGCCAAAACGATAACATCACATCAAGTGGTCACATGAGTTTTGCTTGCGCAACAGAGTTTTGATAGGTATTGCTTTTCCCTCTCCTACTGTGAAAGACATTTGACGTTGATATATTATCGATTATATATTTTAAAAACAACCTGAGGATTGATTATAAAAAACGCTTGACATGTTTCTGTGGACATGATGGAAACTATTTGGAATTTTCATCTGCGTTGTCGTGACCGCTCTTTCCTGTGCATTTCTGAACATAGCGCGACAAACAAACGGAGGTCTTTTGGATATAAAATAATCTTTACGGAACAAAAGGAACATTTGGCGGGTAACTGGGAGTCTCGTGAGTGAAAACATCCGAAGATCAACAAAGGTAAATGATTAATTTGATTGCTTTTCTGATTTTCGTGACCAAGCTTCCTGATGTATACTTAGTGTACTTAGTGTACTTAATATTTTGTTGTGCGATCGATAAACTTACACAAACACTTGGATTGCTTTTGCTGTAAATCATAATTTTAAAATCTGACACGACAGGTGGATTAACAAAAGGCTAAGCTGTGTTTTCCTATATTGCACTTGTGATTTCATGAAAAATATTTGTAGTAATATTTATTGAGTGTAGCGCCATGCTATTCAGCGGTTGTTGAAGACACTTATCCCGTTGGGATTGCAGCCATAACAAGTTAACAAACACGCCCCCGTAAAGAAAATGAGAATTAAAAACAGGTTCAGCCCCTGGTTCGACAGTGATCTTGCAGAGTTACTCCACCTCAAGAATTACATTTGGTGAAAGGCTGACAGGCTCATGTTCAGCTAAATGATAAATAAGTGCACTCTATCCGGAAGGCCAAAGTTGATTATTTTAAGCAGCAGTTCTCTCTCTGTGGGTCTAACCCCAAGAAGTTCTGGAAAACAGTTAAAGACCTGGAGAATAAACCCTACTCCTCACAGCTGCCTTGTCCGTTAATGTTGATGATGTACTGACAAGAAGCACATAGCTCTTTAATCACCACTTCATTAATGCACAATTCCTATTTGACTCAGCCATGCTGTCATGTTCTGACCTTTATTTCCTTTGTTTTGTCTTTATTTAGTATGATCAGGGTGTGAGTTGGGGTGGGCAGTCTATTTTGGTTTCTGTTTCGGCCTAGTATGGTTCTCAATCAGAGGCAGGTGTCGTTAGTTGTCTCTGATTGAGAATCATACTTAGGTACCCTGGGTTTCACTGTTGGTTTGTGGGTGTTTGTCGCCGCAACGTACTGTTTCGGATTTTGTAGATTTCACGTTGTCGTTTATTGTTTTTGTTCGAGTGTTAATTTTGTCTTTATTAAAATATCGTCATGAACACTTACCACGCTGCATCTTGGTCCGATCCTTACTCCTCTTCAGACGAAGAGGAGATCTGCCGTTACACATGCCTCCTTGCCCGTTTGACATTTCCACATCTCCCACCCCTTCTAAGACGACTAGTGCCGATAGTCCTCCCTCTTTTTCCCCTGCCCCACTACAATGTTTCTCCCTGAAGGCAGTCACTGAGTCCAAGGTGCAAAAGGAGCTCCTTAAACTTGACCCCAAAAAATAATCTGGGTCAGATGGTTTAGACCCTTTCATTTTTTAAGGTTGCTGTCCCTATCATCACCAAGGCTATCTTTGTCCTTTTTAACCAGGTTCCCATTGTTTGGAAGGCAGCCACGGTGCGTCTTTAATTAAAGGTGGTGATCAAGCTGATCCTAACTGTTATATACTTTTTTCAATTTTGCCCTGTTTATCAAAAGTGTTGTTAAAACTTGTCAATAATCAACTGACTGTCTTTCTTAATGTCTATAGTATTCTCTCGGGTATACAATCTGGCTTCCGCTCAGGTTATGGATGTGTCACTGCAACCTTAAAGGTCCTCAATGATGTCACTATTGCCCTTGATTCTAAGCAATGCTGTGCTGCTATATTTATTGACTTGGCCAAAGCTTTTCATACGGTAGACCCTTCCATTCTTGGTTTGCTAACTACCCCTCTCAAAGAGTGCAGTGTATAAAGTCAAAACATCTGCAGTCTCAGCCACTGCCTGTCACTAAGGGAGTACCGCAAGGCTCGATCCTAGAACCCACGCTCTTCTCAATTTATAATAACAACATAGCTCAGGCAGTAGGAAGCTCTGTCATCCACTTATATGCAGATGATACAGTCTTATACTCAGCTGACCCTTCCCTGGATTTTGTGTAACACTCTACACAAAGTTTTCTTAGTCTTCAACAAGCTTTCTCTAACCTTAACCTTGTTCTGAACACCTCCAAAACAAAGGTAATGTGGTTTGGTAAGAAGGATGCCCCTCTCCCCACAGGTGTGATTACTACCTCTGAGGGTTTAGAGCTTGAGGTCGTCACCTCATACAAGTACTTGGGAGTATGGCTAGACGGTACACTGTACTTCTCTCAGCACATATCAAAGCTGCGGGCTAAAGTTAAACCTAGACTTGGTTTCCTCTATCGTAATCGTTCCTCTTTCACCCCAACTGTAAACTAACCGTGATTCAGATGACCATCCTACCCATGCTAGATTACAGGGATGTAATTTATAGATCGACAGGTAAGGGTGCTCTCGAGCGGCTAGATGCTCTTTACCATTTGGCCATCAGATTTGCCACCAATGCTCCTTATAGGACACATCACTGCACTCTATACTTCTCTGTGAACTGGTCATCTATGTATACTCGTCACAAGACTTACTGGTTGATGATTATTTATAAAACCCTTTTATGCCTCACCCCCCTATCTGAGATACTTACTGCAGCCCTCATCCTCCACATACAACCCCCGTTCTGCCAGTCACATTCTGTTAAAGGCCCCCAAAGCACACATATCCCTGGGTCGCTTGTCTTTTCAGTTCGCTGCAGCTCGCGACTGGAATGAGCAGCAACAAACACACAAACTGGACAGCTTTATCTCAATCTCTTCATTCAAAGACTCAATCATGGACACATTTACTGACAGTTGTGGCTGCTTTGCGTGATGTATTGCTCTCTACCTTCTTGCCCTATATGCTGTTGTCTGTGCCCAATAATGTTTGTACTATGTTTTGTGCTGCAACCATGTAGTGCTGCTGCCATGTTGTGTTGCTACTGTCATGACGTTGCCATCTTTGGGTACAGAAAGCCCCATCCCCCTCCCCTTGTCTCCTACACCCAGGCTATTGTGGTCAGAGAGAGGTCGTAAATTCCTGGAGGGGATTATCTCCTCATGGCCACAGTATAGAGACAGAGTGAGTTTTCATAGAGAACAAAGAATTTGCAAATAAATTCATAAAAAATCTTACAATGTGATTTTCTGGATTTTCTGGATTTTTTTGGTCATTTTGTCTGTCATAGTTGAAGTGTACCTATGATGAAAATTACAGGCCTCTCTCATGGGAGAACTTGGGAGAACTTGCACAATTGGTGGCTGACTAAATACTTTTTTGCCCCACTGTATATTGATTGCAATTGTTCCCGAATGAGTGAGCGTTCATGTGCAAAGGATTAGCATTTCAATTGGTATAATTATCAACTGTGTGTTGTCTTATTTCAGTCGACCCCCACTTCCCTTTTGTACAACAAGCCACCATGTCGGTTTAGCCCACTAGGGCACATTTCCCTATCATTTCTTGTTATCATATTTACTTTATTTGTGCACTTCTGTGATTGTTTAATTAGTTAATAAATAAATTATTTAAGACAATTGATGTATGGATGACTCATAGTGAAGACTGGGTTTGTGCAGATAACAAAAATGTACGACGTTTGGAATGAGACTAACGTGAGGTAAAGAAGAATTCATTAATCAGAAAACTATTGATCAGATATGAAAATATATGAAAAGTTATATTCAGAAAATTATAACTTCGTAATCTGAATATTTCCTTGGTGCCCCGACGTCCAGGTTACATGATTAATTAATCAGTTGATTCGCATAATACTAATTACAGAGAATCTTTGATAAAAAACTAAAAGTCTTAATTTAATGACAGTAAAGACACAACACTACCATGTTGTTGTCATGTTGTGTTGCTACCATCCTGTGTTGTCATGTGTTGCTGCCATGCTGTATTGTGGTCTTATGTTTCTCTTTATGTAGTGTAGTATTGTCTCTGGTCGTGATGTGTGTTTTGTCCTTTTTTTTATATTCCTCTTCCCCCAGCCCCCGTCATTGTAAATAATCATTTGTTCTTTAACTGACCTAGCCTAGTTAAATAAAGGGTAATTAAAAAAATACAAATAATTTAAAAAGTCTCAGGGGTGAGCCGACAACAAAAGTCAATTATATCTGTTCACAGGGCCACCCCCCCCAAAAAATTGCTCTTTCATCTTTGACAATTCATAGTATGACATTCCTGTAAGGACACCAAGGGAAACAGGATTTAACAGGGTAATCAAATAGAATCTGTAATTAAAATATTACGTGAATGCACAATCGTATTCAACCTGTAGCTCACTCAGTGCACGGTGTGCAGCCCCCACAATTGCCTCCCTAGGCTTTTCATAAACAGTATGAACTCTACTGCTAATGTCTCAAAATTATTTCTCTACATAGTTATCCTTTACAGTCGCCTCACGTGGGATAAAAGGAAAGATAGGGCACCTAAATGAATAATAACTGTAAATAACAAGGAGTGTGTACACAGGTCGTCTTGATATCATAGCTTAAATGTGATTACGTAAAGTAATTCCCCAACCACTAAGATGAGTAAGCAAACTTCCTTGAGCCTGTGATGTAACACGACTGTTATCATTGATGTACATAACTTGAAAGGAGCTGAACACATATTCCTGGATTAAAATAAACTTTCAATGGAGATTGTCTATTGAGTATGCTTATTTAACTCCTGAACTAGGCTTAATCTGGGTCTGGGAAAGCACCTCAAAGAGTTCAGGCAGTCTTAGATCATGATTGATTACCACTGCGATGAGCCTTCCCCATTAGCATCAGTATAACTCACCAGTATACAGTGGATGTCGTTGCCAGCCAGGTCTGTCGCCGGGGCCTGCAGTAACCTCCAATCACGGCCCTTGTTGTAGGTGATGTAGGACTTCACCTGGTTGTCTAGCCTCCTGTTTGCGATCAGCATGCCTTTAATACCTGCTACCTAGGGGGAAATAGAGAACAAAATCTAAAACAGACACTAAAACTAGCCAATCCAACCACCAAAACAGATTACATTATGTTTTTTTATTTATTTTTGGGGACTAAACAGTACCCAAAATGCCCCCTGACAGACATAGCTGCGGGAAGTAGGGGTGCTGAGGGTGCTACAACACCCCCCTATTTTAATTTTAATACAAATATATCTACTACCGGGCAAAAGTTTGAGAACACCTACTCATTCAAGGGTTTTCAAGACATCAAAACTATGAAATAACCCATATGGAATCATTTAGTAACCAAAAAAGTGTCAAACAAATAAAATATATTCTTCAAATAGCCACCCGTTGCCTTGATGACAGCTTTGCACAATCTTGGTATTCTCTCAACCAGCTTCACCTTGAATGCTTTTCCAACAGTTTGAAAGAGTTCCCACATATGCTGAGCACTTGATGGCTGCTTTTCCTTTACTCTGCAGTCTGACTCATCACAAACCATCTAAATGTGGATGTGTGTTCGGTCATTGTCCTGTTGAAAAACAAATGGTCCCACTAAGCCTACTAAATTGTAATTATTTCACCACTATGGCCTATTTATTGCCTTACCTCCCTAATCTCACTACATTTGCACACACTGTATATAGATTTTTATTTTGTGTTATTTACTGTACGTTTGTTTATCCCATGTAAATGAGAACTTGTTCTCAACTGGCCTACCTGGTAAAATAGAGGTGAAATAAAAAATTAAATTAAAAGCCCAAACCAGATAGGATGGTGTATTGCTGCAGAATGCTGTGGTAGCCACGCTGGTTAAGTGAGCCTTGGATTCCAAATAAATCACAGACCGTGTCACCATAACACCTCCTCCTCCATGCTTAATGGATGGAAAAATACACATGCGGAGATCATCCCTTCACACACACCGTGTCTCACAAAGACAAAAATATCCAATTTGGACTCCAGACCAAAGGACAAATTTCCACCTGTCTAATGTTCGTTGCTCGTGTTTCTTGGCCCAAGCAAGTCTCTTTTTCTTATTTGTGTCCTTTAGCAGTGGTTTCTTTGCAGCAATTCAACCATGATGGCCTGATTCCCATAGTCTCCTCTGAACTGTTGATGTTGAGATGTGTCTGTTACTTGAACTCTGAAACATTTATTTGGGCTGCAATTTCTAAGGCTGGTACCTCTAGTGAAATGATCCTCTGCATTCCAAATGTGCAATTTCATAGTTTTGATGTTGTCACTGTTATTCTACAATGTAGAAAATAGTAGAAATAAAGAAAAACCCTTGAATGAGTAGATGTTCTCAAACTTTTGACCAGTAGTGTATATATGCTGTATATATATAAAATTCAATTTTTCCACAAAAGTAGTGCACTGGGCCTTTAATAGTACCGTATTAGCTGGCTGCTATAGCTGTCTGTAGCGCGGGCAAAAATAATCCCCGCAACCCCACAGTCAACAAAAAGTTCTCAGCACCCCCAACCCCAAACATCTTCCCGCGGCTATTCTGACAGACATCAGACTGGTCACAAAACCAGTCTCCTTTAATTATCTCCCTTTAATTGCGTCCCCATCAACTGCCCACCACTGTTGTGACAACATTACCACGCTGGACGTTAAAACTGATAAACTGTCACATCCACGTGACATCCACTCACAAAGAGAGAGAGAGAGAGAGAGAGAGAGAGAGAGAGAGAGAGAGAGAAGTCATGGCTCCTTGACTCCTTAGTCAAACTGTCTTTCTTCGATAACACATCCAGGATGGAAATGTGATTGGGGTAAACCTGACAACTGTGCTTTAAATAAGATACTGCAGCAGACATTGAGGACCCTCAGTCGTATCACCTTATCAGTATAAGTGGCACTAATAGGCGCCATGTTTGACATTGTCATCGAAAAACGGCCACCCGGGATTGACACAGCTAATGAGGCGGGATGGGGCCCCTCCCTCCCCTGACCAGCCGTGTCAATCACAGCGGTAATTATTTGTCGTCGTCCCCACACCCATCCCTCTGTCACATCTTCCACCCATAGTCCCTACTTCCCTGCTGTAGAGAAGGACAGGGTCCCTGCTGTAGTGAAGGACAGGGACTGAGATCTCCACTCTGGTATAGCAACTTGTAGTCAGAGGTGTAATATCAAGGGAGTGTAGGCTGGTACTACAGTATTGATGGAGATATTACCTCTGTCAAGATATATCACAGTGGGAGAACAGGTGAGGTAGGTTACAAGGTAAAACAAAAATACCCCTGGCAACAGCAAAGTACACTTCCTGCAAGCTAATATTTTAACTAGGTACTAAATCAAAACTTTTACAGTACTAATAATGATAGCCATCAGTACATTACGATGATGATTATTGGCATCAATGTCTCATTGACTATAAGAGTGATATCTAGTAATATGTGTAGACCTATGTGTGGCTGTCATATAGTATTATTATATATGGACCTACAGGTAACTGTCAAAATAAAGGAAACACATAAGTAAATGAGGGTTTTGGTGGCTCTGTTAGGGTGTTGGGTGATTTTTCATGGCACTCAACCCCTTAGAAGGCAAGGTAAATCCCAATAAATACACAGCCATTCTGAGGGATACACTTCAACCTATGGTGAAGCAGATCTATCCCGGTGGGAGTGGTCTCTTCCAGGATAACAATGCCCCTGTCCACAGGACATGAGTGGTCTCTGAATGGTCTGATGAGCATGAGCATGATGTAAACCATATGTCATGGCCGTCTCAGTCACCAGATCTCAACGCAATTTAACACTTATGGGACATTCTGGAGCAGCGCCTGACATGCTGACCAGAACGGACACATTGCGCGCGCGTGAGCGTCGCAAAATAAATTTAGAAATCCATGTTATTCAATTTTTGCACCCAACTGCTCGCGCGCCAACAAGTGTCTGCAATGCCAAGGGCTAAAATAGAACTCCTTTCTATTTCTGATGCAGATCGCGCTGATAGTCCTGCCTCTCCCATATCCTCATTGGTTTTTATAAGCAGGTACCCACGTGCCATCTCCTCATTGGTTATACCCACGTGGGTGATTGAAAGACAAAATGTTTTGCCGGTTGTTGTGGTAAAAGTGTAGATGCCAATCACCATATAAATTCAAAGATGATAAAGCCTGGAAGGGGGAAAGATGACTAGAAACGATTCGGTTGGCCGTTTTATGTGTGGATTAATTGTCGGAGTAGAAGACCTTGTGCATTTCAGGTAAAATAACAACTCAATGTTTAAATCCCATGACAAATTAGCTAGCATCAGCAAGAAATGGGGGGAGGGGTTAAGAGGGTTGGCAGAGAGCTAATACATACACACCGCTAGGCTAACAGAAAGGAGCATCCTCATCATGACCATTGCACTACCTAAATCATCTAGCTAACCCTCTCTCCATCTCTTCCTCCCTCCCTCCCTCCCTCCTACCACTCACTCATTCAAAAGCTATTTGTAGCTCTGACTAGGGAATCAGGTAGTTCATCACTGGGCTGTTAGGATGTTCTGTAATATTTCGTGTTGAAGTTCATACCTCTGGGAGATGGATTGAATGAAAAACCTAACACTAAATGGCTAAGTCGACTGGGAGTTAGAGAAAAACTTTTTGATTGAAGGAAAGATTGCCCAGATTGAATCCCACTGACACTCAAGTTACTCCCATTAGTCTAAAGTGGGGGGAAAGGGTTTTATTCCAGTGAATAATATAATTTATTTGTGAGAGAGAAAGACTGAGAAAGAGAAAGTGAGAGAATACTGACGAAATGCAATTCATTATTTGACAATCCAGGGAAAAGAGTAAAAGCCTGTTGCTTTCACTCAGTCTCTCTGTTCCCTGTTGAGCTCAAAGTACATAGTGAATGATTCCTCTCTTAGTCTTTGAGGCCATTGGCCTTCTGAAGCCCAACACTCCAGGGTTTGTTTAAAGAATACTTGGGACTCCTACAAAGTACTTTGGTCAGAGTTATATCTAGTCTTTTTCACAGGAACCCAGAGCAATAGTCTGCCTCTTCAGAAAAAAAGAAGATTAAAGTGAAACTTTACAGCGATACATAGAGCATAACTTCAGTTTACAATAGTTTGTGATTAGCACATGCATGCATACCAAAAGGGTTAAACTAGTTAACACAACATCATACTGAATGGAAAACTGGATTGTTGTAACTTCAACCAGTTTTACCCACTGGCTGTGACCATTCATTTTAATACTAACTCTCTTTTTGTAAACAATTAACACACATGTTAGAAGGAGCAGCAGCAGTAGTAATAACATTGTTCATGACTTCTGACTCTGAATATCAGACCCATATCTCACTCCTCTACCTCCCTCCATCACACCTGCCAGTGTCTGGATGATAAACTGGGGATTCATCCTGAGAAAGAAGGGGAAAAAGGAGGGGGGACGAGCCGCAATGAATGTTAATGACATAGGGACCTATTAACAAGGCTACTACCAGTCCGGTTGTGTGCGCACACTCCCTCTCCAGACACACACACACACAAACACACTGTGGACACTTACCTCATACAGGTCCAGCATCTGGTTTCCCCCCAGGCCGCGGGTGGTCTTGACGTTCTCCATGGCCAGGGTGAAGAGGATGCCCTGGGTGTCGGAGAGGTACAGGTTGTACGTGTCGTTCTGGTTCCACTCCTGCACTGCCGCAAAGACCTGGTGCTCGTCTGTGCTGACGATGTGGAGGTCCTGGTGACAGAGGATGGAGGGGTTGGAGAGGTTTGCGGATTCATTAAGAGATGATGGATCTTATGGGTTGGGGTTGTAAACAAGCTGCCGAGTACGTGTTGGGCGTCACAAGATCAGGTCCTGTGTGCATATTGAATGTTTAACACTATAGCTGCCAATGTTCTCTACACAACATATAGTGTCCTTTAACAGCCGCAATAGAAGAGTGAGACTGCACACTATGAGACTACACACCATTGTGTAGTGCTGCTAGAGATATTTCTAGAGCTAAGTCCTTTTGTTGAGAGGAGAAAACAAAAGGGGGCAATTGTTGGTTACTTCAAATCAAATTTTATTTGTCCCATTCTATGTATACCGCAGGTGTAGCCTTTATTGTGAAATGCTTACTTACGAGCCCTTCTCAAAAAATGCACAGTTAAAAAGTATTCAATCTGAATAATTGTTCTACTGTATGTATCACTGTAGGCATGTGTTTATCACTGTAAAATGAATGTGGCTTACCTTAGGCAGAGAATATTTGGGCAGTTTGATTTTGAGGAATGGATCCCTCTGGTAGGACACAAAGTAGCTGGCCTGTCCTGCTGTAGTAACCTGGAACACATTGAGCCAAGACAAAATGTAAAATGTGTCCGCGCTACAGTACACATCACGTGAACTAACTACTTGGATTCATCTAAAAACTACATAAATGTATCAATCATTACTCATGTTGCAACCTCCACCCAAGTGAACATGCATGACATTGTTTATGATGTAAAGACATATACTTCATTGTCAGAGAGGAACATTGACACATAAGACAGTTCAATGTCTATTTCCAGACGTTTCAATTGAGAAAATAACAATAAGATCTATTGGCTAGCATAACAGAGGAAACTGCTCCTCTCACGTCCTCTCCTGTTGTCGATGCTCTTTGTGGTGTGGAGGTAGACTTGGGTAAATATCTCGTAGTGACAATCAATAGCCTCATTACTCTCTCCAAAGCAATGCTCAGTGGCCTGTCTTAGGAAAGTCGTCCTTAATGATACCAGCGCCTCAGCAAGCAAACACTCGAGCTGTTAGCTGCTGTTAGCCTATGCAGTACAAACACCGCCAGCGGAGAAGAAAGTGTTAGAAACCTGTAATTAGAGCACAGGCTTCGGAGACTCTCAGGACAGGAGAACAATTTTCGTCAACAAAAGTGTGATTGTCCTAGCGCCAGCACTAGGGAGCAATTTATTTACTCCACTTCCTCTTTCGTAATTCCATTAATCGAGAATTTATCAACAAAACAACCTGCTGGCTTTCTGGTTTGGAAAAGGGGGATGTGAAAAAGGATCATTATCATATCACAGAACTAATTAGGCCTCTCAGTGTGCTTCTAAGTGCACTTCAATGAGAGAGAGAGAGAGAGAGAGAGAGAGGTTTTGAACTGAAAGTGTTATTGGGATGATTGATTTTTCATTACCCAATATCATAGAATTCGTTCGGTTGTGATGCAACGCGAGAACGTTGTAGGTTCCCTGAATTGAAGATGCGGTAGGAGGTATAGGTTGAGTGTTTGTGGATTTAATTAGGGAGACGTATGAGTGTGGTCAAACATAGTTGAGGTATCTCTTAGACCACAGAACTTATTTTGTTGTTGTTTTTTTTACCCCTTTTTCTACCCAATTTCGAGGTCTCCTTTTGGTAGTTACAGTCTTGTCCCATCGCTGCAACTCCCATACGGACTCAGGAGATGCGAAGGTCAAGAACCATGCGTCCTCCGAAACAACATGACCCTGCCAAGGCGCACTGCTTCTTGACACACTGCACGCTTTATCCAAAAGCCAGCCACACCAGTGTGTCCAAGGAAACACCTTACGACTGGCGACTGAAGTCAGTGTGCAAGCGCCTGGCCCACCACAAGAGTTGCTAGAGCGCGACAAGGCAAGGAAATCCGACTCATGGCTCTATTGGACACAGCCGGCTGTGACACAGCCCGGGATCGAACCCGGGTCTGTAGTGATGCCTCAAGCACGGCAGGAAACCAGAAATCTTAATTTCCATTATTCTGGCAGAATGAAGCCAATCATGTGTAGAACCCGTAATTTTCCAGACAATTCGACTTGACTTTGAAGAAGTCTTGGCCCTGCTTAGACTATAACTAGATGGCAGGGTTTTTCCAAGGCATCAGGTTTAGGGCTGGGAGTTATTCCTGAACCGCTGACAAAGAATAAAAGAGCCTAGAGTTTTCCTGGTCAAGCCACTTCCTCAACGGAAACATTTTGGCTCTAATTGAAATAGTTAGGACCAGGAATTTTCCCTGACCATGTGACCTGACCTGGAAAACCTTCTGGCCCTAATTCATGTTCTAATATAAATACATCCATAACTCTCCCCTTCAAATACTTCAAACAACTAGGTAGTCCTTTGGAGTTCAATATGGATAGAAAAGTTATTTATCCTGGACTGGATTGTCAGGATAATTATTTTTACTTAACTGTTTACTTTTAAATTCATGCATCCTCATTTGCACAATGTCAAAGTAAATAATATTCAGGCGGTGGGAGGGAACTTAAAACATGACCCCAAAATTGCACCAGCATTGCTTAGAATTCAGCACATTACCAGATGTCTGTCTCTTGCATAAATTATGATTAATATGACATACAGGGGGACTGGTGTGGAAGAATATAAAACTCCCTAGGTTTCACATCTGAATCAGAATAGTGTGCAAATGCAGACTCTTGAATGAAGGTTCAAACAAAAGGTTTGCATATTTTACATATGTCACGTGAGGTGCCTTTTCTTTATACAGAATGTGTGGTTAGAAATAAAAATATCCATGCAGCGTAACAACTGGTCAAGGTTCGGAGGTCAAAATGACAAAGTATTGGAAAGTATACAGACCCCTTGATTTTTCCCAATTTTTTTATATTACAGCCTTATTCTAAAATAGATGTATTCATTTCTTTCCCCTCATCAATCTACACTCAATAACCCATAATGACGAAGTAAAATCTTGTTTAAGTCATTTTTGCAAATGTATAAAAAACCACAACTGAAATATCACATTTACATAAGTATTCAGAGCCTTTACTCAGTACTTTGTTGAAGAACCATTGGCAGTGATTACAGATTAGAGTCTTCTTGGGTAGGATGCTACAAGCTTGGCACGCCTATATTTGGGTATTTTCAGGTCTCTCCAGAGATGTTAGATCAGGTTCAAGTTTGGGCTCTGGCTGGGCCACTCAAGGACATTCAAAGACGTCCCGAAGCCACTCCTGCGTTGTCTTGGCTGTGTGCTTAAGGTCTTGTCCTGTTGGAGATGAATCCAGTCTGAGGCTCTGGAGCAGGTTTTCATCTCTGTACTTTCCTCTGTTTGTCTTTCCCTCGATCCTGACTAGTTTCCCAGTACCTGAAAAACATCCCCACAGCATGATGCTGCCGCCACCATGCTTCACTGTACGGATGATGCCAGGTTTCCTCCAGACGTGACGCTTGGCATTCAGGCCAAATAGTTCAATCTTGGTTTCATCAGACCAGATAATCTTGTTTCTCATGATCACAGAGTCCTTTAGGTGTATTTTGGCAAACTCAAAGCGGGCTGTCATGTGCCTTTTACTGAGGAGTGGCTTCCGTCTGGCCACTCTAATTTAAAGGCCCGATGGGTGGCTTTAGAAATGGTTGTCCTTCTGTTAGGTTCTCCGGTCTCCACAGAGGAACACTGGAGCTCTATCAGAGTGACCACCGGGTTCTTGGTCACATCCCTCACCAAGGCCCTTCTGCCCCAATTGCTCAGTTTGGCCGGGTGGCCCGCTCTAGGAATAGTCTTGGTGGTTCCAAACCTCTTCCATTTAAGGATGATGGAGGTCAGTCAATGTGTTCTTGGGGATCTTCAAGGCTGCAGAAATGTTTTGGTACTTGTCCCCAGACCTGTGCCTCGACACAATCCGGTCTCGGAGCTCTACAGATAATTCCTTTGACCTTACTGATTGACTTTTGCTCTGACATGCACTATCAACTGGGGGACCTAATATAGACAGGTGTGTGCCTTTCCAAATCATGTCCAATCAATTTAATTTACCACAGGTGGAGTCCAATCAAGTTGTAGAAACATCTCAAGGATGATCAATAAAAACAGGATGCACCTGAGCTCACTTTTGAGTTCCATGGCAAAGGGTCTGAATACGTATGTGTTTAAGTTATCTGTTTTAGTCTTTTTATACATTTGCAAAAAAAAACATGTAAACCTGTTTTCGCTTTGTGATCATGGGTTACTGTGTGTTGATTGATGAGGGAAAAAAATATTAAATACATTTTAGAATAAGGCTGTAACGTAACAAAATGTGGAAAAAGTCAATGGGTCTGAATGTAAAATGAACAGTTAAAAAACTTTGCGTCTATCAATGGTTCCCATATCTATCCTAATCAAGAACATACTGCCGTTCATGCAATGTGTCAACAAAACAATTCATCATAAATATTCATAGTTATCATACCATTTTCTCAAACCTGCGGAACAACCAGTTGTTGCATGTGGTGCTGTAAAATATGCAAATCCCCTCCCAGTCCAAGCCAAACCAAGTTGTGCGTAACACATAACAAATGCCAATCATATTGATGGCTAACGATGCTTATCCTATGCAATGCATCATGGTCAACATACAATATGGTACATTATATTCTCCTCAGACAGAGCCTTACCTGAATAAACATATAGTCATCTTGGACCACCAGTGAGCTGATGTCGATGTATCCAGGGAAGGGGTAGTTTCTGTTGGGCTCTGAGCATGTTAGAGCCCGGCATGTTACATACTGTATACCTGCAAGATGAGGAGATAGAGATTACTGGATATCTGGATTCATCCAGCTGTGGATTATCGTGGAAAATTACATAATTAGTCATGCTATCTCATGTTTAACTGCTTAAGAATAGTCTATTTTTATATGCTAGTGTTTTTTCTAACCTGATACAAACTTGTCTTTGTGTGACTTAGTTATAAGACTGGACGCCTGGCGGCTAAAATCCGTTTGGGTGGGACCACAGCATGTGACACCCTGTGGGTTTACTATCTACAGGAAGTCACATGTACACACTATCTGCTGACTGCCACGTGTACAAAAAGGATGTACCTCTGTATAAAAGCTGGGACCGGACACTGTTCATTGGGCCTCAACTGCAACAACTGTTGAAGTGCATAGTGAACTGCTCCATTGTTGCAGATCTTATTATAAGGTTGTTTTGAGGAATACAGTCTCTCTCCTTTTGGTTTGAATTTCCACCACAGGATCAGGCCCCCTATTCTCAGGAATGTGAGGATGCCTGGAAACCGTGGCTATATGTCTGTATGAATTGAATTGTGAATGGTTTGTTTATTTTACCTTTATTTAACTAGGCAAGTCAGTTAAGAACAAATTCTTATTTTCAATGACGGCCTAGGAACAGTGGGTTAACTGCCTGTTCAGGGGCAGAACGACAGATTTGTACCTTGTCAGCTCAGGGACTTGAACTTGCAACCTTTCGGTTACTAGTCCAACACTCTAACCACTAGGCTACCCTACCGCCCCAGGTTAGTCTAGTGGTTAGATGCACTAGAGGAGATACCATCACTCTTGTGACAGTGTACTGACTGTTTATATATATATTTGTAATTTGACCAGTATGTTGTGGTTTCCATTCTATAATGGTGATTGTTTCATACAATACAGTATGTAAAGTTGTAGGTTTGTCACTATTCAACATGATCAACTATGATCATTCTCTGTGTACAGAAAACTAAACTGTCTCTGATCCCGGGGCTCTAACAACAGCAGCAGCAGAAAGCTAGAATAAACAATCTCACAATACCACCTATGGATGACCCTGGGTGGCGTTGCCTTGGCGAGTTATGGAGCTGACACTCCCAGGGTGAAAGAAATGAGAGGAAAAGGCCATATTAATCAGGTATCGTGGACTGCATTTATAAGTAGGGTAATCCACCGTCTCTCCCCTGGGACACAACTCTAAACCCAGGGTGGAATTTATTCCTTGACAGACTCTCGCTCTCTTCTATCGTTAGAGGGCTGATAGTTGGACTGTGAATGTGGGGGCATATCTCTGGAGTGTGTGTGGCAGAGAGAAAAACAGAGGTGTGTCTGTGTCTGTGTGTGTGTGTGTGTAGTGCTACTCACGTCCATTGGGGGTGTGTGCCTCCATGTGAACCAGATCTGACTCCTTGTCTAGACCCGTTACAGACCTGGATTAAAGAAGTAGAGGAGAGAAGGAAGGATGAAGAGGAGGAGGGGGAAGGAGGGGTAAAGTAATGAGAAGAATGGAAGAGGAGCAGGGGAGACAGAGGGGAAGAGGAGACGAGAAGGGTAGAAGCGGCGCGGAGGAGGGAGGAAGAAGAGGGAAGAAGACAATAAACAAAGGGAGATGTGTCTCAGCAGAGGTATTCCACTCCAGACATAGACGTCTCATTTCAGCGTTGTCTCAACAATGATGGCAATAAAATAGCAATGCCTTTCCATGTGAGGACGTTCTCCCCAGAGCTGTGTCACAAAATGTCACATTACCCACCGCAACAACCAGACGCTGTGGGTTTGTTATTCTACCAAAAAGTGGTATCTGTCACAAAAGTGTATATGCGCAACAACCTACATATTGTATTTATTTTGTCTGGCACTGTACACCGGCAAGGCTGTGCCACATAATTAAAGTTATACAGTACAGTGATTCTATCACTGTCTTATATAATTTGAATGGGTATAGTGGACTAACTTGGAGAGATTAAAAAAATATGTATACAGTTGAAATCAGAAGTTTACATACACTTAGGTTGGAGTCAGTAAAACTCCTTTTTCAACCACTCCACAAATGTCTTGTTAACAAACTATAGTTTTGGCAAGTCGATTAGGACATCTACTTTGTGCATTACACAAGTAATTTTTCCAACAGTTATTTACAGACAGATTATTTCAATTATAATTCACTGTATCACAATTCCAGTGGTTCAGAAGTTTACATACACTAATTTGACTGTGCCTTTAAACATCTTGGAAAATTCCAGAAAATGATGTCATGGCTTTAGATGCTTCTGATAGGCTAATTGACATAATTTGAGTCAATTGGAGGTATACCTGTGGATGTAATAATAATATATCCCATTTAGCAGACGCTTTTGTCCAAAGCGACTTACAAGTCGGCTGGGGCCACTACTTTTACATATGGGTGGCCCTAGCGGGAAACGAACCCACGACGCTTGGCGTTGCAAGCGCCATGCTCTACCGACTGAGCCACACAGGACCCCATGTAATTCAAGGCCTAACTTCAAATTCAATACCTCTTTGCTTGACATCATGGGAAAATGAAAATAAATCAGCCAAGACCTCAGCATTTTTTTTGTAGACCTCCACAAGTCTGGTTCATCCTTGGGAGTAATTTCCAAACGCCTGAAGGTACCACATGCATCTGTACAAACAATAGTACGCAATTATAAGCACCATGGGACCACGCAGCCGTCATACAGCTCAGAAAGAAGACGTGTTCTGTCTCCTAGAGATGAACATACTTTGTTGCAAAAACTGCAAATCAATCCCTGAACAACAGCAAAGGATCTTGTGAAGATGCTGTAGGAAACAGGTACAAAAGTGTCTATATCCACAGTAAAATGAGTCCTATTTGACATAACCAAAAAGGCCGCTCAGCAAGGAAGAAGCCACCTATCCAAAACTGCCATAAAAAAAGCCAGACTACGGTTTGCAACTGCACATGGGGACAAAGATCATACTTTTTGGAGAAATGTCCTCTGGTCTGATGAAACAAAAATAGAACTGTTTGGCCATAATGACCATCATTATGTTTGGAGGAAAAAGGGGGAGGCTTGCAAGCGGAAGAACACCATCTCACCCATGAAGCACAGGGGTGGCAGCATCATGTTGTGGGGGTGCTTTGCTGAAGGAGGGACTGGTGCACTTCACAAAATAGATGGCATCATGAGGATGGAAAAGTATGTGGATATATTGAAGCAACATCTCAAAAATCAGTTGGGAAGATAAAGCTTGGTCGCAAATGGGTCTTCCAAATGGACACAGACCCCATGCATACTTCCAAAGTTGTGGCAAAATGGCTTGAGGAAAAAGTGGCCATCACAAAGCCCTTACCTCTATCCTATAGAAAATGTGTGGTCAGAACTGAAAAAGTGTGTGCGAGCAAGGAGGCCTACAAACCTGACTCAGTTACACCAGCTCTGTCAGAAGGAATGTTTCAAATTCACCCAACTTATTGTGGGAAGCTTGTGGAAGGCTACCCAAGTTAAACAATTTCAAGGCAAAGCTACCAAATACTAATTGAGTTCATGTAAATGTCTGACCCAAGGGGAATGTGATGAAAGAAATAAAAGCTTGAATAAATAATCCTCTCTACATTTATGCTGACATTTCAAGTTCTGAAAATAAAGTGGTGATCCAAACTGTGACACACACACACACACACACACACACACACACACACACACACACACACACACACACACACACACACACACACACATAGCATCTCCTATATCTCTAGGAATGAAAGCAATGAGGCAGAATAGATTTAGAGCTACATTTGTGATGAGTGTGTACTTCCTCAGAATGGGGGTGGTCCGATGTGATTGGATGAGAGGTGACAAATTATACAGTATCTTCCTATTTTATGAATGTACAGTATGTATGCGACATGTGAGAGGCAGAATGTGAAATGGTGGCACTGTGGATGTAGATTTATCACAGTCCAATCATATCAACAGTGGAAATATGCAGAATGGTACACAGAATTTCCCACCAGCAACACATTCAAATCAAATCAAATCAAAGTTTGTCACATGTGCTGGAGAGATTTAATGCCAAACCTGAGATTTTGGAGAACTGCTTCACAATATCCAATGCTAATCTAGCTTGTGACACATTTTTCAAAAGAAAGTGAGGTGTCATTCACCAGTTGGGATATCTTCATCTGTCTGGCCTGGAATGTAATGCCTTCAAATGGACTTTTATGAACTAATGAGTATAAAATTTGAGATCATAACAAAAATAAAAAAAGGTGAAATTGGACAACCTTGTCGTATTCCTTTGTAAATGTTAAGCCTTGAGGCTGTTCCATGACAGAGTTTGATACCGCTATTGCCACCATTATACAGAGTTCTAATAGCATCAACAAAAAAATGACCACATTTCAAATGCTTAAGACAATCAAAGATAAAATTGTGACTTACTGTATCAAATGCTTTCTAAAAAAAACAAAAATAGGATATGGTTTTGTAAAATCCAGAGGTTAATCCATCACAACCTGGATAAAAAAAATAATTTTTAACTGAGCAACCCTGTACTGGATGTCCATAACGGAAAAAATATTGACTACAAGACTGATTGAAATCTTCACTAACAGAATTAACACTCTATATAATCAAGGAGATCCTTAGAGTCACTCAAATTGTTATCTAAGGAGTAAAGATTCTCATAAAACTTAGTGGTAAAGTCTGATAACAACTCTATCCTCAGTGGTAACCCATTAATCTTACATTTCCAAAATGTGTTGAGTTCTCTCATCTTTTCCTAATTAAAAAAGTATCTTCTGTTCTTTTCGCCTTTTTCAAGCCATTGTTTTCTGAATCTTATGAAAGCTCCCCTAGCCTTTTCATCATACAATGTATCTAGTTGATTCTGTAAATCATTCAATTTAGATTTCTCATTAGGATCAACATGCTCAATCTCTGTGATATCCGCAATTGTCTTAGAGAGTTCAGCTATCTCACATTTCCTTCTTATAGCAAGCCGTTTTCCATAAGTAATACAGGCGGAGCGGATTTTAAATTTCAGCAGTTCCCAATATTTCCCATATTCTGCATTAGATATAGCTAAACTCCAGTAAACAGAAATTAGATTCGTAATCACATTTTTTAAATCATCATGCAATAACAATGAGTTATTTAATTTTCAATAACCACCAGAGAATATCTTACCATCATTACTGCACATTCTTACAGTCAACCATATGACTTTATGATCCGTCAGGACTGCAAGGCAGTATTTTTTATCTCTACACTGTTGGGCTCAAGACTAGAGGTTATCACCCACAAAGCAATTCTTGATTGTAAAGAACGATCTCTATTACTCCATGTGTATTTTATCTCTCCAGGGTTTTTAACTATCCATATGTCAATTAATGTCTCTAGGGTAGGAAGCAGCATTCAGAATTTTGGATGAAAAGCATGCCCAAATGAAATGGCCTGCTACTCGGGCCCAGAAGATATGATATGCATATAACTGGTAGATTTGGATAGAAAACACTCTAAAGTTTCAACAGTGTCTGTGAGTATAACAAAACTGATTTAGCAGGCGAAAACCTGAGAAATATCCATTCAGGAAGTAGTTTTTGTTTGTTTGTAGTTTTCTATTCAATGCCATGACAGTATCCATTGACTTAGGACTCACTTTGCAGTTCCTATGCCTTCCACTAGATGTCAACAGTCTTTAGAAATCTTTTCAGGCTTGTATTCTTATAAATGAGGGAGTAAGACCAGTCTGAACGAGTGGAGCCTACCGTGTCGGAGAGCTTTTTCATGAGCAAGTGCATTTCTTGTTTACCCTTTATATTGACGACGTTATTGTCCGGTTGAAATATTATAGATCATTTAGGCTAAAAAACAACCTGAGGATTGAATATAAACATCGTTTGACATGTTTCTATTTATTGTCTGATTGTTTAGACTGCGTTTGAGCCTGTGGATTACTGAAGAAAACATGCTAACAAAACTGAGGTTTTTGGATATAAAGAGACTTCATCAAACAAAAGGAACATTTATTGAGTAAATTAATGTCTTCTGATTGCCACTATATGAAGATTATCAAAGGTAAGGGATACATTATATCTCTATTTCTGAGTTGTTTTGTAACGCTTCTGTTTGGCTGGTTACTGTTTGTAATAATTTGTCAACTGGGCTATGTTCTGGGCTAGGTATGTTCTGGCTAGGTATGCTTTCGCCAAAAAGCATTTTATAAATATGACACTGTGGTTGGTTTAACAATAAGTTAATCTTTAAACCTATGTAAAAATATGTTTTGCTTTCTGAATTTTTACAATGAGCATGTCTGTATTTGAATTTGGCGCTCTGCAATCTCACTGGATGTTGGCCAGATGGGACGCTAGCGTCCCACATACCCTAGAGGGGTTAATAACATTCCAGGCTTTGGCAGAAATGCACCAACTTGTTCACACCAATGTTAGGCATATGGGGCAGTCTATCAGTCTCATACGAAGAAACCGTATTAAAATCTCCACCAACTATAATCTGACTGGATGGATATTTTCTCAGAAGACTTTTAAGAATTTCTTCAATATCCTCTAGAAGTTATTTGGATGACTAGCACTGTATCCATATACATTACACAACACAAATAATCTGTCCATGTGGTTTATGGACGCTACTAGACAATGTCCATTGGAGTCCATTTGAGTAAACAAAAATGTCCCTTTGAAATTGTGTGCTAAAATTGCAACCCCAGCTGAATGATTAGTCCCGTGGGCCAAAAAAATGACATTGCCCCACTGATTTCTCCAAAAATTATAGTCCTCTTTGCATGAATGTGTTTCTTGAACATATACAAGATCTGCGTTGTAGTCCTTACAAAAAAAACTTTTCTCTTCAACAGGTTTCGTATCCACCTGGCATTGACATAAACTTCAAGTCCATATCTATAGAATAGAAAAATCCTATGCAATCTCAACTCGACCCTCTATAAAAGGTTGCTTCTAATATGTATTAACAGAGGTCTTAACTTGTAAACAGTAACACCATAATTCAAAACTAGAACGCTCAGTTTGCAGTGGGGGAAGGAGCTACCTCGTAAACCTACCGATAGAAGAGATCACCCCGTTCGTATTTCTTTTCCGTCTGCGTATTTCTTTTCATCCAAACTGCATCTCTCGCTGTGCGAAAAGCAAACTGGAAGATGATCAAGTGGCTGACGATGGCCTCTTGTTTCTTCCTAATACGATAAGCGACATCCACAGCTATATCCAGATCAACTATGCGCTGTTCTCTATTGTGTTTACTATAAGCCAAGTTCCGTAACGTTTAAATAAGTTTGAGAGGGATGAAAGTTAAGGTTACTCGGAGCAAGCTGAACACTCGTCTGCAGTCGCCACCATCTTCAGCACCTCCTGTAGTTTTTCGAAGTGGCTCCCATTTTAGCTGTAGTGTTTCCATGCTTGTTCTTTCTTACTTATCTCCGGTGATGAACATACTATTCTCCGTCTTAAATTTTATAATTTATTTACATATTAGATTACCTGAGGTTTGATTATACATGTTGTTTGACTTGTTTGGATAAGTTTTTTGGTAACGTTTGGGATTCATTTTCTATGCATTTGAAGGAGGGAAACAGGTGGATTATTGAATGAAGAACGCCAGCTAAACTGAGTTTTTTTGGGTATGAAAAAGGACTTTATCGAACAAAAGGACCATTTGTGATGTAACTGGGACCTTTTGGAGTGTCAACAGAAGAAGATCTTCAAAGGTAAGGCATTTATTATATCGCTATTTCTGACTTTCGTGTCGCACCTGCCTGGTTGAAAAATGTTTTTCATGTTTTTGTATGTGGGGCACTGTCCTCAGACAGTGAAAGCATGGTGTGCTTTCACCATAAAGCCTTTTTGAAATCTGACAGAGCCTGGACTAACAAGAAGTTAAGCTTTATTTTTGATTTATAGTATTTTCATGAACGTTAAATATTTATATTTCTGTAATTTGAAATTCGCGCTCTGCAATTTCCCCGGATGTTGGCCAGATGGGATGCTACTGAAGTTAATGCACGTTGGTGAGTAGTATTGACGGTAATGGCAGCTTTCCCACTTGCCTCTTTGTTCTCTGTACCTGCGTCGCTTCCTCCTGCAAATAACGTGGATGTCGGCCCTGCCGGGCGCTGTTTGGAGAATGTCTGCTGCGTCTTGTTTGTTGAAGAAAAAATCTTTGTCTAATCCAAGGTGAGTGATCTCTGTCCTGGTATCCAGAAGCTCTTTTTGCCATAAGAGACGTTTGCAGAAACATTATGTACAAATAAGTTACAAATAACGCAAAAAAATCACATAATAGCACAGTTTGTTTGGCGCCCGTAAAACTGTTGCCATATTATCAATATCCTTCACAGTCTCTTGCATTGCAGAAAGCAAACAACGTGTTCCACACACTGCTAATGATGCTCCAAAACTGTTTGTGATGAGAGTCTGAGTAGACAAAGGAAAAGAACAGGACAACAGAGAGGACGAGAGGAAGAGAAGGATGATGAGAATAAGGAAAGAAAGAAGACAAGTGTATGACTCACCAGTAGAACCTGTTCACATGCTCATGAACCAGTTGCCATTTTCTCCCGAAGTCCAGCGATGCGTACAACTGTGACGAAGAACATAAAAAGAGAAAGAAAAGAGAGATAGAGAACATATCAGTCTACTTATCACAAAGGAGAAAGTAAAGTGACAGTGGGCTTGAGTCATGGCAGGATAATAATAGGGAGGAGCGTACCAGTGAGCAATAAAGCGTGACACTCTAGATAGGCTGACATAGCTTTAACTTCTTATGGCTTGGGGGCAGTATTGAGTAGCTTCGATGAATAAGGTGCCCAGAGTAAACAGCCTGCTACTCAGTCCCAGATGCTATGCATATTATGAGTATATTTGGATAGAAAACACTCTGAAGTTTCTAAAACTGTTTGAATGATGTCTGTGAGTATAACAGAACTCATATGGCAGGCAAAAACCTGAGGAAAAAATCCAACCAGGAAGTGCGAAATCCGAGGTTGGTTGTTTCTCAACTCATTCCCTATTGAAGATATAGTGGGATATTGGTAATTTTGCATTTCCCAAGGCTTCCACTAGATGTCAACAGTCTTCAGAACCTTGTTTGATGCTTCTACTGTAAAGGAGGGGCTCATAAGGGCTCTTTGGGACAGTAGTCTGGCAGAGTACCACAAGCTCGTGACGCTCGTTCACGTGACAGGTAGCTCGCGTTCCATTGCTTTCCTACAGACAAAGGCACTCTCCGGTTGGAACATTATTGAAGATTTTTGTTAAAAGCATCCTAAAGATTGATTCTATATATCGTTTGACATGTTTCTACGGACTGTAACGGAACTTTTGACATTTCGTCTGCTCCTAGTGAACGCGCTGCGTGAGTTTGGATTTGTTTACAAAACGCACTAACAAAAGTAGCTATTTAGACAAATGATGACATTATCGAACAAAACAAACATTTATTGTGGAACTGGGATTCCTGAGAGTGCATTCTGATGAAGATCATCAAAGGTAAGTTAATATTTATAATGGTATTATAATGGTATTTCTGACTTCTGTTGACCAAACAACATGGCGGATATCTGTTTGTATACTGAGATTTCTTGATATAAATATGAACTTTATTGAACAAAACATACATGTATTGCGTAACATGAAGTCCTATGAGTGTCATCTGATGAAGAACATCAAAGGTTAGTGATTAATTTAATCTCTATTTCTGAATTTTGTGACTCCTCTCTTTGGCTGGAAAAATGGCTGTGTTTTTCTGTGACTTGGCACTGACCTAACATAATCTTTTGTGGTACTTTCGCCGTAAAGCTTATTTGAAATCGGACACTGTTTTGGGATTAACAAGAAGTGTATCTTTAAAATGGCGAAATCTCAGCCCTAAGAAGTTTTAAACTGACATCATCACTTTCACTCAGACCATTCATGTTAAGACTATCCTGTTTCCAGACCCATCCTGTTTCCTTTTCCAATTGTAAATTAGTGCGTGGTATAGATAAAGCACTTCAAGTCCAATATGTTCGGTGCAAAATAGGTTTAACATTATCGTTTGCTTATCCTGGAACAGCAAAACCTTTGATGGATTCCTGGTGACCAAATGAAGCGGAGTGCTTATATATCAAATTATTTATCAAACTAATGGAAACCAACGCCTATAAATCAGAGGAAGAATACAAATCCAGAATGCTACTGTAAATTAAGAATATACTTGCCTAAAAATAAATATATTTCCCTGTTGAAGAGCAGGTGTAGAAGTGCCATTGGCCTATAGAGGATAACCGTTTTTGGTTCCGCTCATCTATTCATGTTGAGGATTTCAATTTAAATCCATATGGCGGTATGTATGTTATTGTGTTCTGAGGCTTGTTTAGCTGTGTACTTTTGCAAAACGTTGACACCAACTGAATCATTTTTTAAGTAGGACAAGCGGTTTACCTGGAAAGAGAGACAGAAAAAGAGAGTCATGGTTGTTGTGCCTAAGCTAGGTAGATAAACAATGTAAGCTTTAGAGAACATGTCAAGTGGATTAATGAAAACATCTGATTATGTACAAGAGCAAAAACATCACGGCGCATGAGGGCACAGAAGGTGTTGCACAGCATGTGTTGCCTCTTCATCTAAAGAATAATTCATTTTAATGTGGATTCAGGGAAAACGCAGAACATTATGTACAAACATTATCGCTGATGCATATGGTGTGTTGTGACCCCAAAGAGTGGGCATCACAGTCAAGGCTCCAAGATCTTACACAGCATTCTCATATAGACGTTATTTATGTCCAGATGAGAAAGAGCAGTGTGGACTGCGATTGAGATTGCATCATCTGTGGATCTGTTGGGGTGAAATGCGAATTGGAGTGGGTTTAGGTTATCTGTGAGTATGCTGTTTATGTGATCCATGACCAGCCTTTCAAAGCACTTCATTGCTACCGACACGAGTGCTACTGGGTGGTAATCATCATTTGTTTCCTTGGGCACAGAGACTTTGGTAGTCTGCTTGAAACATGACTTGGTCAGGTAGAGGTTGTAAATGTCACTGAAGACACTTGCCAGTTGGTTGTACATGCTTTGAGTACATGTCATGGTAATCCGTCTGGCCCTGCGACTTTGTGAATGTTGACCTGTTTAACCTCTCTAGGGTAGGGGGCAGCATTTGGAATTTTGGATGAAAAGCATGCCCAAAATAAACTGGCTTCTACTCAGGCCCAGACGATAGGATATGCATATAATTTGTAGATTTGGATAGAAAACAGTCTAAACTTT